>NC_031987.2:35262913-35480413 GCF_001858045.2 Oreochromis niloticus | reverse complement strand
TGTAACCTGAAGGCCCTGAGTACTTTCTCCCACACTGAAAACACTGGATGATAACATTATTTGAACATCACCTAATAAGACTGATTCAGGACAGACAATTAGTTATTTTAAACTTTTCTAGCAGTCCTTCACAAACAGGGAACAGTGTCTATTCTCTCCATCTGTCAGCTGCTGCTGGGTCTTCCTCCTCCTCTTCCTCACACACTGCTGAGTTTGTCCTGGTGGATCATCAGGGGTGCAAAGCCTCACAGATGATGTGCAGCAGTGGGTCCCTCAGTCTGTCCTCACTCTGGACACTTGCAGTTGTCACACATGGAAATCAAATGTGTGATAAGCTGCAGGATTCAAACACAAGTGTAACTTATAAATACATGTTCATACTTTTATTCCACAATCAGAGAGAAAGAAACAGAGTGAGTGCAGGACAGACAGACAGGTGACAGTCTCAGGTGTATACACTGCTACAAAACAGCACAAGAGAAGGAAGATTTAGTGTTTGTGTTATTACGAGTGCTAAACAAGAAGAGTTCCAGATGGTCCAGTGGACACATGTGTGACTCCTGTGATTAAAGCATCTTTCTTTCAGCTTAACGAGTCAACCGTCAGCTCGTTCAAACACACGTTAAAGTCCGTTTGGCGACACCACCGAACAGAGGCAGCAATATAACATAGCTAACATTAACAGTGCAGTGAATCCTGCTTGTGCCGTGATATTCAGGACTGCAACCCGAGCAGCATCACTGACTTTCAGCTTGTTGTGTTTGTGGATATATGACTGACTTTAATTATCCATAAAATCATCACATTCTCTGTAAGATTAAGGTCAACTATATATATTATGTATATATATTTAGAAGTAGAGGCTTTAAAACCAAGTTACCGCTGAAAGTACAAACATCGCTAATGTCACATAACTTTGCCGACATGTGGCCAACAGTAATGTTTTAATGTTCTTAAACATTAAAATGTTTTAATGTTCTTAAACATTAAAAACATTAAAAACATTAAAACATAAATAAGTGACATAATATTCAGTACTTACTTTTGACAGTTCACTCTTCAGCCGCTCCCTTCTGCCGTATTTTGCGGCAAAATTATCCACACCCACCGCCGCTCTATGGATTGTGGGATATATGGGGCAACGAAGCGTGCACCGGACCACGCTTGATATTTGGGGAAATTGACGGCGCGTTTGGAGTATGCATTTGAAGTACACTTTGAATTGGGACAGCCGTCGTCGCGTGGCAGTGACGTAATCGCACTTGAAATGCGTACTTCAAGCGTGCATACCCTGAATTGGGACACAGCCTCTGTTTCATGCAGTCTGTGTCGCGTCGTCTGTGTTCCCACCCTCCATGTTTCCATGCCCAGCCTTTTGTATCCTCAGCCATAGCCTTACCATAGTTTGTTCCCAGTTTAGATTTCTGTTTACTTACTGCTCTCGTGCTGCCCTCATCCTTGTCTGTTTCTTTTGAGACCAGTCATCAGCCATAATAAAGGCTCGCTTTCAGTTCCAGTTTGCTCCGGTCTACTCTCTTGTGTTCGCACCTGGGTCAACCACACACACCACTGCATGGTCTGTCTCCTCAGATCGTGACAGTAATACACAGACTAGTGAACTAGTATTATTTTGGGGGAAGGATGATTGAATCATAGCAGGGGTGAACAGAATGCTGCAGGAGGGTCAGATGAGTGGAGACTAATAGATTATTGAGTTTATTGTTTCTGATGTGTGAGGGAGGTCTTATCATGGCACACATCTGGTTACATGGGAAAAAACTCATCATCTAATATATTGCTGTTGTGTGAGGTGTGACTGGTGGATGAAAGTTTTGGGGATTTCCTTGGCTGATGCGTTTTCTTTTGGTACCACTTTGAACCTGCCAATTAGTTGTGTTTTGATCTATTATTCTAAAAGAGTATGCTTAGACAAGTCCTAAAACTAGGCCTTCATATTTTTTTATTTTTAACAGTGCACTGAGATTTTTTGTTTGGCAATTCTCTCTTTTTCAAGCAGGCCTACAAGATCGGAATCGAAAGCGCTACACAGCATGTTGAACAATCGCAAGTGAGTTTCTCCAAAAAATTAAAATGGGCTCGGGAGAAAGCCACTTATTTGGGACAATCAGAAAACAAGTCCCTGTCAAAAAGGATTCAGCGAGGTAATCCGGTCTAAATTCTTTTTTTCTTTTTTGAAATGGCGTCATTGCTGGCAGTAGAAACTTATTGCGTCACGAAAGGTTCTACTGTCAGCAAATAAAAAATGGGGACTGACTGGACTGACAAAAGCTTGACTGACTTGACACCAGTATGCAAGATTGCACCTCCACCCAGAGTGACAAAAGGGTGGATGTATGTATGTATGTTTCTTTTTACAGGAGCAGAAAGGTGACAGCAACAGGTTGCATGAGCTTTTGGGCCATGCTGACTTAACCTTTTAATTGCCATTTTCTGTGTCTTTGTGAATTTACCAGCGGTGTGTTATTCATGACCTTGTATTGTTTACAGTGCAGAGGTCACTGTGAGAAAGTGTGCATACAGATGCGCTGCGCTAACATCTACATCACTTTTTCCACAGCAGAGGGCTAATCATATGATCCAATCACATGATTTACAGCAGGACACACCACTGGCTAATGTTTTTTTTTTTCTTACGACAGGGCCTGAAGTGAAGCTACTCCAGGGGAGAAGCCCTGGGAATTTTTAAGAGACAATGCACACCATTATTGTGCATGTCTAATTGTGCTAAGCTGACAGAGGGCAAAAGAGGGTTTTCCGGGTAAGCTTTCATTTTTAAATTGCAGAGACCCTGACATGAAGGATATGGAAGGATTGACTGAGGCGCAGATGCAGACCATGACCAGGAGAGAAGGCTTCAAGAGGACCAGTGAGAAGCAGGGACCATCTCCAGGACAACTGACAAATGACAGTGGGCTGCACCACTGGGCTTCCAAAAGATTGTCACGAGGAGATTTTGAACAGCAAAATCTTAAAATAAAGTCAAAGGTTTGTACGTTGACGTTGAGGAAGACTACAGGAGTGTACGACTTGCTCTGCTCCTAATCTACAGCCGCGTTGGAACAGAAATCGAGGGATGAAGAGAGCATGCCAAGCTCCAAAGGTGACAGCGCAGAGGGAGATCGTTGGAATTATGACTCTGTAAACGGCACAGACACCAGGAGCCATGATCGTGACTGGGAATGACCACCTAATGCTGTTTCACTTTGCCATGCAAAGTACTTTGACACTTTCCGAGAAGGCCTTTCCTCTCTATCATTGTTGTTGCCATTTGGATGTGAGAGCTTAGATTGTGGGGATGATTAAAGATGAACAAAGGGTGGTGGGAGAACAGTGAAGTGAGGATACACAGTGTGAAACTCCTTTAAGTGGACAATAATGTTGATGTGATTACAGAATGTCAGGAAAGAAATTCTGGTATTAATGTGATTCTTTGATTTAAGAATCAAAGGGTGGGATTGTATAGGAATTTCTTTTATTTATGTATCATTCACATTATTTTATTGTATAATGCCTTGGTGCCACTGAATTTTAACAAGTCTCACACTCATACAGTAAGACAAATGGTGGGGGTCTAGTTAGGAAGTTGGGGAAGCAGACAACTCCACAGGAAGAATCTTTTGTCTCTTCGAGGACTCTGGGAGGTAGCAAGGGAGTGTGAACCTTAAGGTGTGAAACAGCTGTGTACTGCCTTTTGTTCCTGAAGAAGGTATGAGAGCCATGACCATCTGCCCCGCGGTCATGCAGGCTCTCCACCAACTTGGTTGTCTGTTCTTTGTGTTTTGATTAAAGAATGTTAGCTACCGCTCGTCTGCAGGCTTTATTTAATGGAAAACTTCCACAACAATGGTCTGTCTCTCTTCCATTGTTAATTGGATTTTTCTTGCAAAACACTACTTTCTGCAGTACAATACTGTTCAACTGATGCTCACAAGGGTATGGTACCACAGTGTGTTCCAGCACTGCTTTTATGCAGACAGAGGGGGCTGTAAGTAATCCAGAAAAGTTGGAACACCTGTTGGAGATAGTAGCAGCAGCTTTCAAGGCCTCATCAACCTCCATTACTGCAGAACAGCTTTACACTGTTAACTCATGTTGTGTTCCCAGAAAAAGGCCTTTTTGTATAATTCTGAAACCTTACCATTTTTTTTTTTAATCTGGCAGATCACCGCTTACCTTTGTACCATTTCAAGCTATTCAGTGGACTTGAACAACTTGAACTGCAATAAATAACTGGAAAAAATGGGGTGTCCTAAAACGTTTGAATGCTACTATACAAGTAACCCTGGTGGAAGGGGTTACATGTGTCAAATTCAATAAGGTATGGTTCGGACTCAAGTACGGAACCCAGGTGAAAAACATAGAAGAAAATAATAAGTATAAGTTCCTCTATTCAGTATAAGTTCAGTCAGAAGATAATTCAGATGACTGGCCAGAGGAGTGGAGACAGTGAGTAGTCAGGTAGATCTGTGAGAGAGGAGAGGGCAGTTAGAGCAGTGAATCCAGGGAGAATGTGTTAGGCAGAGTTTCCATGAAGTGGTTATGACCAAGCCTTCATTGGTATTCAGTGTAGTTGGGATGATGGGAAAAGTAACTGAAAAGGCGAAGGTCCATGAGAAACAGACCAAATGTGGGCAGACAGACAAGCGAGGAGTGGCTTTGAGAAAGCAGCAGCAGTGGCCAAGAGGTAAGTGATGAAGAGGCAGAAGGCAATGATTGGCGTCCAACTGCAGGTGAATGAAGGCACAGAAGACAAAATCTGAGGCAGGCAGGGTAAACACTGGAAACAAGGAAAAACAGGTTAACCAGAGAGTGTCTTCACTGGGCTGGGCTGGTTACCACACTGGTGAGCTGATAATCTGGTGAAAACTGAATGGCCGCACCAGTTCTTTTACATGACAATTGATTGTGTTTGACGGCTTGCAGGTGATCTATGGCAGAGAAACTACCTCCAGCTCTACCCCAATGGGATCGAGGATAACAGCTGGACCTCAAAACACATCGTAAGCTCATGGACCCAGACCTCGTATGACAACATGAAGAGAATGTGAGAACTATGGAATCTTCAATACCCAGCATTCAGACTAACAGCAAAACAATTAGTATGTCATGGTCTGGGTGAGTGGGGGTATGTTATCCACAGTGCAGCGTGTCTTCTCCTCTGGGCAGAGTTGACCTAGTTTCTCTGCTGGATAATCACCGTGGCAGCATTTAAGACCAGCGTTCACAACTGATCTTCACCAGATCGTCAGTTCATCTGCGCTAGTTCTCGGCTACTTTGCATCTCTTGTGTGTTCTAGTGCAGTTGCTTACCTTGTTATCCCGTGTTCACGGTCAGTTCTCTGATTATTACCTCCACGCAGCAATAGCCTTTTCGTCTCCTGTCGCTGGTCTCTCTTCCATTTTAAGACTTCACTGTCTTCACCTGCCTGCCTCCCTACCACTCCATCTGGAATTGTGAATTACTTTATTCGCATACTGACCCAGACCTTGCTCCCTCCTCTCACGTACAGAAGAGTAAGTAATTTAACTACTACCCCTTGGATTCAGTTCATCAATTACCTTCCGACACAACTCTGACTCTGCTCTCCCTCTGCTTCAGTGGCACTGACCTCTGGCATTGTTTTCCCCGTTCCCTCATCAGGTCCAATTCCCTCTCTGGTTCCTCACTCATGTTATATTGCTCTCTGCATATCATGTTTCTGATTGACGTTAGTTCATGATTCTCATGCAAAGTGTTCCCCTTGCTTGTATACAGTCACTAACTCACGTTTCACAGTCACAGAATTTAGTTCACAGTCACGCATTCTGTTTTTAAGATAAGATAAGATAAGATAAGATAACCTTTATTAGTCCCACACGTGGGAAATTTGTTTTGTCACAGCAGGAAGTGGACAATGCAAAAGTTATGAAGCAAAAATTAGAATACAATAAGAATAAATACAGTACACAACTGTACAGAATAGAATAAAATAAAATACTATATACAGTAGAACAAAATATACAATAAGATAAAAATAGAATACAAATGCTATATACAACTGAGTAGAAATACAACGATGCCAGAAAGATTATTGCACTTAGTGTTATTGCACATGTGTGGATGTGTGTGTTTGATCAGTTAAAGTCTTTGTTGTAGAGTCTGACAGCAGTGGGGAGGAAAGACCTGCGAAATCTCTCCGTCCCACACTGTGGGTGCCGCAGCCTGCCACTGAAGGAGCTGCTCAGTGCTGTCAGAGTCTCCTGCATGGGGTGGGAGATGTTGTCCAACAGGGATGAAAGCTTAGCTGCCATTCTCCTGTCACTCACCACCTCCACTGGGTCCAGAGGGCATCCTAGAACAGAGCTGGCCCTTCGGATCAGCCTGTTCAGTCTCTTCCTGTCCCCAGCAGAGATGCTGCCACCCCAGCAGACCACACCATAAAAGATGGCAGAGGCCACCACAGAGTCATAGAGTCTGCATTTGAGTCCTTTTTCGCAACACATACAGTCTGCCTCATCCAGACTGTGACACTGTCACTCTCATTATTTTATTTTATTTATTTTTTTTGCCTGTCCCGTTTGGATCTTTAGCCATCAGAATTTTTGTCCGAAGGCCAAGAAAGATGCCAAGCGGCTTTACTTCACCAATTGGATCATCATGGCCTTGCCATATTGGTTCATTTGATTGACTTTTATTATAATTATGTATTTATTTGATTTGTTTTTCGGCTGTTACAGACGTGACAGACATGACTGGGGGATAGCACAGGGAGAAAGAATGAAAGAAAGAGAGGGAGACAAAGAAAAATAGAGGGGAGAAGACATGGTGAGAAAAGGGGGAAGAAAAAAAAGAAAAACAAACAAAACACCTGGATCACCTGTATGGAGATAAGACAAAACAGAAGAGAAAACAAACAAGAAAGAGCAACATAATAAATACAACACCATCACAATAAACTAGCTAACAGTAAATAACAGTAGATACTAAACATTACATGTTATTGTGCAGTACACAAGATCGACAGCGCACAATGTGCTTTGAGGTAGCAGCCAAGAAAGGTGCAGTTTGTGTCTGTGCACACCTGTGTGGATCAGCACGCTTGTGTTCAAAAGGTTTCTCCATGTAACGATCTGCTAGGGAGTGTGGGGAGCCATAGCCCCGTCCACCAGGGCATGAAGCAGGTATGGAGGAGATCCAGGCCCCAGACATCCAGAGGCCCCAGAATACGAGGACCCAAGGAGGACCACCGGGGGGGAAACCATGCCACCCTCCTGGGAAGAGCTGGGGAGAGCCCCAAACAAGAGGTCACCCAGCAGCCACGGAGCAGAGGCCAGAGGGGGTTGCAGTGATGTGCCTGCAGGCTCTGCCGGCAGCCAGCTGTGCCAGAGAGGACCGGGCCTCAGGCCCAGAGGCCAGAGGCCTGAGGGCACCCCACTCCCCGGAAGGGGCCCAGCCAGGCCACAGGCGCCAGGCCCCGCCAATCAGCCACCAGGAGTGAGCCAGTACATACATGAGCGCCCAGCCCCAGACACCAAGAACCACCAACACACCAACGTCTGAAGGCATCAGCCACTGGCAAGTGTGGTGAGGGGAGATAGGCCTCCATACCTCGGAGAGCTTGAGATGTTTCCAGAGAGGTGGAGTCTAAGACCCAAACTGACATATAGACACAGACGAACAGGCGCACGCAGACAAAAGCGTGCATTTCCATCACCATATACACAAACAAATACTCAGCACTCACCCGATGTGGAGACAGGCACAGACACTGTACACACATTCACACTCCCCAAACATACTCTATATCCCAGGTCCGGGTACCCCTGCCCCCAGAGGGGCAAACCATACCCAGACCCTCTGGGGTGGAGGAAAGCCGACTGCCTTCTTATCTGCAGTAGCAGGGAGGCCCTGCATCCCAGACCCCAATCCGATGGCCAGCACCTCCTCCCAGCCCCTCAGCCCTGATGGTAAACAGAAAGGGGGCGAGTGAAGACCCCAAATCTCCCCCCGCCTGCTCAAATGTAGTGTTGCTGAGTGTTGTTCTAAAGTGCATTTAAAACACAGGAGGGCATGGTGCTTCCTGCCAGAGAGCAGCACGGCTCCTCCCGAAAACCCTCAGTGTCTATATGCATTTAAAATTGAGGGCTGGGCACCAGCGCCAGAGGTGGATTTGAATACACAGACTGTCCTCTGGATGCTGTATAACGTGCCCACCCCCAAGGCCCTATATGTATGTGTTATGAGAGTATGAGTAATGTGAATGTCTAAGTTGTGGAATAAAATTGAGGCAGAGAGGGGGAGTGCCTGCCCTGCACCCTGGTGACACACCTGCACCCCAAGCCCTGTGTGTGTGTGGGTGTGGTGGAGCGGGAAGAGGGAGGCAGCTGAGGATGGGGAGGGAAGAAAGGGAGGGGCAAGTGGCCCCTCCCTGGGGCCAGCTCCCCCGCTGACCCCAGTAAGCACCCCCACACTCTGGAACCCACCAGGGCAAGGGGGCCCAGGCCCATTCGGACCGGAGCCCACAGCAGCAGCACCACCCGCCCCCACAGAGTCCGGGGCAGCCCACCCGACCCCACCACAGAGAAAACTGCACCCACCCCATCATCCAATCTTCTCCTAGGCTACACAAGACAATAGACACACAGGTTGAGTCATTCTCCACCTCTCCAATATCTCTCCCCCACCTGCAGAGTGTGCTCCTGTAGAGAGGAGACCTCCTGCAGATGTAACAGCCTCCCCACCAGTTAGAGAGCTCTCCAGTTGGGCCGGTGCACCAGAGGTCCCCCGCTCCGGGGCTGAGCCCCCATGCACCATGTCACTCTCATTATTGTACTAAACTTTATTTCAGTCCCTGTCAGAATCTGCATTTGAGTCCATCTTGTGTACTGGCTTCACTAGACATGACATAGAAGCTCAGTGGTCCAACATTCGGAAGAAGGAACTGCTATCACAACTGGAGAGGGGGTGAGTTACAACACAAATGCTAGGGCAAGGGGAGCCAGGATGTCAGCTCGGGGGGAAATATCATCACCACCACTCGAGACTGTGCACTAATACATGAGCGGGCACAGAAAGGAATTGTCAGGAATACCACAGGAGCGTAACACCAGCTCCTGATAGACAGAGAAACTGCCCAAGACTGCAAGACCAAACTGACCAACCTGTGCACTGTCTGGATTGATTTACAAGAAAGCCTATGACTCAGTGGGGATTGCACTATCAGAAGGCAACATTGCAGACATAGAGGACAGCTACAAGGATCTGAGAATCCCATGGGAAAATAGGAACCACGAAGAGGAAAAGCTGCAACCACCAAATACCTGCAGAGGGTCTGGCAAGCCATGAGGAGTCACCTGAATGGGAAGAACAAGATCAACACAATCAACACCTACGCCCTGCTGGTGATCAGGTGGGATCACCGCCAAAGAGTTGGGAGTTCGCCTTGTAATCGGAAGGTTCGGTTCGAGCCCCGGCTTGGACAGTCTCGGTCGTTGTGTCCTTGGGCAAGACACTTCACCTGTTGCCTACTGGTGGTGGTCAGAGGGCCTGGTGGCGCCAGTGTCTGGCAGCCTCGCCTCTGTCAGTGCGCCCCAGGGCAGCTGTGGCTACAATGTAGCTTGCCATCACCAGTGTGTGAATGTGTGTGTGAATGGGTGGATGACTGGATGTGTAAAGCGCTTTGGGGTCCTTAGGGACTAGTAAAGTGCTATACAAATACAGGCCATTTACCATTTACCATAATAGGATGGCCAAAGGAGGAGACTTTGCAGTGACCCTCAAGCCAGGGAAGTTGCTCCAGCAGATCACAGGAACAATATCTGATACCTGTGCAGTCCTAGGACAAGCAAAAATACTGTGCAGGACCCTCATTTATCATCATCACTGGGGTGTAGCTTGAGACCCTCTAAAGCGGGGGTATCAAATGTATGGCCCAGGGGCCCGCGATACAATTATATCCAGTCTGCGAGACAATTTCATAGGTCAATCATTAATGGCCTTTCGATATGGCCCCTCTTCTGTGGAACCAGCTTCCAGTTTGGATACAGGAGACAGACACTATCTCTACTTTCAAGATTAGGCTTAAAACTTTCCTTTTTGCTAAAGCATATAGTTAGGGCTGGACCAGCTGACCCTGAATCCTCCCTTAGTTGTGCTGCAATAGACGGGGGAAGCCGGGGGATTCCCATGATGCATTGAGTTTTTCGTTTCCAGTCACCTTTCTCACTCCGTATGTGTTAATAGACCTCTCTGCACTGAATCATACCTGTTATTAATCTGTCTCTCTACCACAGCATGTCTTTATCCCGTCTTCCTTCTCTCACCCCAACCGGTCACAGCAGATGGCCCCTGAGGCTGGTTCTGCCAGAGGTTTCTTCCTGTTAAAAGGGAGTTTTTCCTTCCCACTGTCGCCAAAGTGCTTGCTCATAGGGGGTCATATGATTGTTGGGTTTTTCTTTGTATCTATTATTGTGCGATCTACTGTACAATATAAAGCACCTTGAGGCGACTGTTGCTGTGATTTGGCGCTATATAAATAAAACTGAATTGATATGTGGGAGCCAACTCTTCAGCCTAGCTGCAGGCAGGGATGGGGCAGTATTTTGATAGGCACATCGTGTGGCTAATGACACGCAAGACAGACTGGGATCATACCATTATAAGTAACAAGGAAGGAACAACATTCCAAAGACAGAAAGTTTAGTGATACAGGCCAGGTACACAGAGAGATGTGGGAGTCGTGTTTAAAAACAGGCATGTCAGTAAAAAGTGAAGAGATGATTGTAACGTAAAAAGAGCAGTATCAAGATACATTTCAGTGATACTGAGTGTCTGAGTGTCTAAATGAGTCTTATAGGCCTGAATGTGCACTTGAAGCCTTTTGAAGTTCTTAACTGGTTTGATCTGCTGCTCACCACGAATAAGCACAAGCAGCCTGAATTTTTAAAAGTTTGTAAGAGCGCTTCACCATGATACAATCACCCTTTGTGCACAGCTCTGTCTCTCAGTGTGTTTCGATAGCAGTTTTCAATCAAAAATCTCTATTTTCTGCCTTATTTGTTGCTTATTATACACCATTGTGTGTTGTTGGTCCCCCAAATGACTTCTAACTCCTAACTAATGCAACCTCTGCAACTTTGTGACAAACAGAAACATTTCTGTTCATCAATTTCTACTATAGAAAATTATGTTTTTTATGACTACAGATAAAAAAAAAAAACCCTGTAGTTTAAGACAGTTTGGGAATGTGGAATGAGCTACCGAAGTTTTTCTGTAATTTTACACATTTGTTTCTCACAATTTAAGTCCAAAGAGTTGTGCTGATAGATTTTTTTTTGTCAAAGGAGCATTTACTTACATTATTTTTTATTATTTCTTTATCCTGAATAATATCAAAGTGGGCTGTTTTTGAATCGCCTTGCGGCGAAAGCGCAGGATGGGGAGGGAAGAATATATAAATAAAATTGAACTGAATTGTGATATAAAATGAGTTTGACACATCTGCACCAAGGAACTGTCAATTGTACATCAGTCTCCATGGAAAATAACAAGACAGTTAGAACTGGGGGGTGGAGCAGGGTGTAGATTAATCAGCTAAAGATTCTTCAGTATTTCAGCAGCTACTCCTCTATTTGGAGATGGAGGAAACTGAACTCTGCTTTTCATATCTCTTCAGCATAAATGGCAGGAGGCCAAAGTGTCCTCACTTGAAAGCTTGCTTACTTACAATTTATTGTCTTTAATCACTCTGCTCACTGTGATTCTGAAGTTTCTCAACATGATCTCCATCAAGCACTTCAGGTAGAAAGATGTTTCATTACATTATCAAGCATAGTAACTCAAAATATTGAGTAATAATTTTAACAATTTAATAACTTCAATCTTTGCTATAGACATATTATGACTAATATGTTTGGTCGTCTTCTTCTTCCGGCAGCTCCACACCCCCACCAACTTCCTCCTTCTCTCTGGCTGTCGCTGATTTCTTTGTAGGTCTTCTCATGTTTTTTCAAATTGTGCTCATCGATGGATGCTGGTTCCTTGGTGATCTTATGTGTGTTCTGTATCAGTATCTAGCATACATTATTACCTCTGCCTCAGTAGGAACCATGGTGATCATATCTGTCGATCGCTATGTGGCAGTTTGTTACCCTCTGCATTACTCCACCAAAATCATGAAGTATCTGAAATGTAAAATTCCAACCTCCAAATGAATAGACTCCACATGGGTTTCACTGCCCTATGCATTGCCAAGAAATTGGTCCTCATGAACAGGAAAAATAAAAATAATCTTAATTCAAACCAATATAGAAACCATCTAATAGATCACATTAGTCTTAATAGAGCCTCTGCCACCACATTAGATCGATTCCTCTGGGCTCCTTTGATCGGCTCCATCACCTAGTGGGAGTGGGGGTGGGGGATCGTAGTTTGGCCCTTCCTTCGCTATTGTGGTTGATGTGGGCTTAGGGATGGGCTTAGGGTGTCTGGGGATTCCCTAGGGACGTTTTCCCTGGAGGGCTTAACCCGGGGGTTGTGGTCATGACCTGGTTAGAGGCTCTGGTGGCTCTTAGATGGTGTTTTCCTTGTGACTGCATGCAGCAGGGCTGGGGGAGGGTCTATGCTGGACATGCTGGACATGCTGGACGTGGGTTACTGGCCTGGTAGCCTGGCTGTGTCTAGGTGGGTCTGGGGTGGGCGTGGGGGCTTGGGGCTCTCGGGGGTGCTCCGCCTCCAGGCAGGGGCTCTGGCTGGATCTTGAGGGCTTGGGTCCTGGTTGTTGTGTCGCCAAGGTTGTGGGCGGGTGGGTGCATGGGGACTCAGCCCTGGTGCAGTCATGAGCCTGGGCCCCTAGCCTTGGTGGGTTCCAGAGGGCGGGGTGCCTACTGGGGTCAGCGGGGGAGCTGGCCCCAGGGAGGGGTTACTTGTCCCTCCCTTGCTTCCCTCACCATCCCCAACTGCTTCCCTCTTCCCGCTCCATCACACCCACCCATACATGCAGTGCTTTGGGGTGCAGGTGTATCACCAAGGAGCAGGGGAGGCATCCCCCCCTCTGTCCCCTTCTGGCCACCCGTGTCTTAATTTTATTCTACAACCTAGAAATCCACATTACTCGGACTCTCATAACACATACATATAGGGCCTTATACGGCATCCAGAGGACGGTCTGTGTATTCAACCTCACCTCTGGCACCGGTGCCCACCTCTCAATAATAAGGCGAAAGCTTGAGGGAAATACAGAGTCTTTCCTGGTTTTAGCAGGAAACTAATATTGCCAGAATTCATATTTGGTGGTAGTCTGCCATTTTCCTTGATTTCATGCAACATTCTGTAAAATACTGGTGCCAGAATTGTCCAAACTTCTTTGTAGAATTCTGCTGGAATGCCATCTGGACCTGGAGCCTTATTGGGCATACTTATCAGGGCTTCAGTGTGTGAATGTGTGTGTGAATGGGTGAATGACTGGATATGTAAAAGCGCTTTGGGGTCCTTAGGGACTAGTAAAGCACTATATAAATACAGGCCATTTACCATTTACCATTCTTGGAGTTCCCCTGGTGTCAGTGGCAAATCCAGTGCCATTGCTTGACTGTCTACTAGTTTCAGAAGGGTTACATTGTCAAGAAATGGATTAATTTCAGTTTTAGATGGGTTTATTTGTGGTGAATATAAAGTTTCATAGAAATCCCTGAAAATGTTATTTATTCTTTCAGGGTCATATATTGTGTTCCCAGATAAATCTGTAACAGCACATATAGTTGTTTTTTCTTTATTTATCTTTAACTGCTTAGCTAAGATTGTCATGGGTACAGATGGATTCAAGCGCAGACAGCGTTCTGGCATGCAAAAAGATGACAATATATTGACACAAGAGTGAAACCACAGTGATTAGTATATACAGTGAGTGGGGCAGGGCTCCAGGGGATGGAGGGGAGGGAATCCACACTCGCTCTTCACTCAGTCCAAACTCCACGACCTCTCTTCCCAGAGGACAGATGCGGATGTTCCCTGAAGGTCATTATAGTCTTAATATAGAGTCCATTCTTTAAAAAAAAAATGAATAAAGTCTTCAACTTTGAGCAGTGATGTGTTAAATCTTGAGTCTTTACTTGGTATAGTGTTCTTCTTATGTATTAGTGAGATAGAGAAGCATGATTGCTGACAGCTATAGGGTGAATCTCAGTGTCTGAAATGTCACTCAGCAGTTAGCTGCTGACTAGGAAATAATCCAGATGAGAGTAGGAGTGATGGACACGTGAGAAGAAAGTATATTCCTTATGGTTGGGGTGAAGGGAGTGCCATGCATCGCAAAGACCGCTCATGTATTCTTTAATTTATATTTGTGGACTGCCAATTGCACTGACATCCTGCTGTGTTGAGCCTATCCATTCTTCATTTAGTCCCAGGTTGAGGTCACCTCCAAGAATAAGTGTGCAATCTAGGTGTTAAGAGAGTGCACTGAGAAAATGTGAAAGAATGAGGGTTCATTAACATCTGGGCCATATATACGTACAACACATAGCTTTTTGTTAAGTACAGATAATTAAATGATTACTAATCTACCCTCTGTATCTATAACTGTGTCGAGTGTGTCGAGTACTATGAAATTTATATTTTATCTATTAAAATTGCTACTCCCCTTTGTCTAGGATTATAACAGTACTGAAAAGCCCTGTACTGAAAAGTGAGTTTGGTATTTTTGATAATGAAAGATATTGTTAATCAGGTTTGTACTGTTTTTCTTGTTTTGTCTGTTTGTTTTTTGTATGTTTGTTTTGTTATGTTTGCCCACCCACCCGCCATAGTTTGACATAGATTTGTAATCTGTCTGGGATAATAGTTACCCAGATAAAAGAAAGACCTGAGTATTCTGCCCCCAAAACTAATCAATACTAGATAAACATGCTTAGAGATTTCAAAGCATTTCTATTTCTGTAATTGTATCCAATTTTCATGTAGTTTCACTGGTCCAGCCCAATTAACATCGAAGTAAGTTTTATGCGGCTCATGGGTTTGACATCCTTGTTGTAGAGAACCTGGTTCTTGGAGTCCAGTTCCTTGGAATTATTAGTCAGCTTGCCTATCAATCCAACTTATATATTCCACTTGCATTTGCACCACAGTCTGCTGTTTTCAGTTCATGTGCCAGAGGAAGACAATAGTGCTGTAGTCTAAAGCATCACTATGGACATTCCTTTTATTTTTATTGCACAAAAGGAAGGAAGAATGATGGTAATCTGCAAACTGAATCCAGGACAAAAACATTTGTATTATACTGCTAACACAACTTTATCTCTTTGGAAGCATATGCACGGACATCATGATGACGCTAAGCTAGCCAAAAAACAAAGCTGAATATATAACAGGAAAGTAAAGCTGAGCCCAGCACCGCAGCCAGACCCTGAACTTCAACAGGTAAAAAAAAACAAAAACAGATGAGCAGTCAAGCTGCAGCCTTTATTTCTACCTGTTTTTTTTTAAAGTAGAATCACTGTGATGATTGGTTTGAAATCTCTGTGGTGTCTTTGCTTTGTGCTTTCGGCTTTGTGTTCATACCTAAGTACTAAGAGAAAGATCATATGTGTGTCCTCATTAGGATAGGGATTAGTCTTGGTGTGTGAGTGATCTATAGGTTTATATAGTTAAATGGGAACATGCAAAAACATTTCACCATACAGCATGCACTCAATTTGGATGAATCTAATGACTTTGATATGCACCAGAGCAATGGTGGTGACTCTCAATACAGATCTAATGAGAACCCAATGAGAATCAATAAGGAATCAATTGGATCGCTTAGTTCCCATCCCTACTTATTCATAATTAGAGTTAAAGAAGGTATGAAGTTTCACATTTAACTAAACAAATGCAGCTTTTCAAGTCTGTTATGAATGTAAAGTTTTTCAGAAAGGGCAAACACATAGATATACAAATGTCTCAGCTTTTTCGGAGCTTTCTATATGCTTATTAGTTAGATTTGAGACTTTCCAATATAATCTTTGAAAGATAAAAATTTTGAATAAGGAAAGCCAATCGATCATGTTGGAAAAAAAATAAGCTCCTATTGATGGATCTAAAACAGATCGTGATGGGATGAGCTTGGGAAATTACCAGAGCCAAACTGGGTGTGGACCTTATTCACTAGAAATCCGTGATTCTGATCGATTTTGTAACAGTCTTGCCATTCAGGTGGACTCAGACACAGTTTGCTCGTCCGTTGAGGAGCATAAAGCCTAATATGCTATCACTGAGACTGATTTAGGTGAATTTTAGTCAAGAGTCAGACTCTGAAGTTCTGCAAATTTGCCTGCTCCCCTATGTGATACAAATAGTGACTTCATGAATGAGGAAATCAATTGTCAGGCTTTCAGCTGGTTCAGTTTCAGCAGTAGGGAAGGAGTCTGACAGATATTGAGTTTCTTAGTATTCTGTACCATCCATCCATCCATTTTCTTCCGCTTATCTGGGACCGGGTCGTGGGGGCAGCAGCCCAAGCAGAGAAGCCCAGACCTCCCTCTCCCCAGCCACCTCCTCCAGCTTATCCGGGGGAACACCAAGGCGTTCCCAGGCCAGCCGAGACATATAATCTCTCCAGCGTTTCCTGGGTGGGACATGCCTGGAAAACCTCACCCAGGAGGCGCCCAGGGGGCATCCTTGTCAGATGCCCGAACCACCTCAACTGGCTCCTTTCGATGTGGAGGAGCAGCGACTCTACTCTGAGCCCCTCCAGGATGGCTGAACTCCTCACCCTATCTCTAAGATAGAGGCCAGCCACCCCTCGGAGGAAACTCATTTCTGCCGCTTGAATCCGCAATCTCGTTCTTTTGGTCACTGCCCACAGCTCATGACCATAGGTGAGGGTAGGGGCGTAGATCGACCATGAAATTGAGATCTTCGCTTTTACACTCAGCTCTCTCTTCACCACAACAGACCGGTACAGCGTCCACATCACTGCAGCTGCTGCACCAATCTGTCTGTCGATCTCCCGCTCCCTTCTCCCATGGGAGAAGGGAGGCGACTTTTGTTGTGATTTTGCGCTATATAAATAAAATTGAATTGAATTGAATTGAATTGAACAAGACCCCGAGATACTTAAACTCCTCCACTTGGGGCAGGGTCTCGTCCCTGACCCGGAGTGGGCACTCCACCTGAGAGAACGAGGCGGGACACGAGGGTGTTGCAGTTCAGACAGATAAAATGGGGCAGAACCATTAAGAGACTAAAAGACAAACAAACAGATTTTAAAATGAATTTGTAAATGAACTGGAAGCCAGTGCAGGGAAGCTAAAATTGGAGTGATGTGCTCTTGTTTGCTTGCACCAGATAAAAGTTGAGTGGCGGTGGTTTGAATCAGCTGTAGGTGAGCAATGGAGGTTTAATGATTCACCGTGGTGAAAAAGCCATTGCAGTAATTGAGACCGTGGTGTTAATGTTTCAAAGTTGGTTTGAACAGAGGAGGCTTGATCCTTGACAGTCACCTGATTTGAAAAGCGCAGGATTTTACCACAGTGTTCACATGAGAATCAAGCTTTAGAAACTATTTTCACAGCTACATTAGTGATAATGGATTTCTAATATGGGGCCAAAGAGGAAAGGTTGGTGCAGGAGGTGCTGCTCGTGCCACTGGGTCTAAATAACATAAGAACAGAGCACTGTGTTTTCATAAAAGGTGGGTTGTGTGGATTAGAGACGATGGTATCAAAAAAATTTTTTGAGCTAGCAGCTTTCACAGCTTTCTGATACCACCACTAAGTTTTTTCTCAACATTTTAAAAGAGACTCGCAAAATGTCCCTTTTCCACCTCTGTTCAGCTCTCCTACACTCTTGTCGAATTGTCAGTCATTTAACCATGGCTCTGATCTGGGTTTTGGTAACCTTATTTTTAATGGGGCCACAGAATCCAGACGTGGATTCTGCCACTTGGTGTCATTTAGCTCCAGCTTTACCTTTTACCTGGACTGCATAGGATGTACATTCAGTCACTTCATAAGGTCCAGTCCACCTGGGTTCAAGCCATTTTCTCTTGTAAAATTTCACCCGCACCCGCCTTTATTGCTGGAGTCTCAGATGGAGTTGCCTTGGGCTCAGCTAGCTGCACCTGCTTAGACAAACAATGATAGCAATCAACTAGTTAACATGTCAAATCTTAACCCACCAAGTTGGCAGGACAACATGATAACAACAGAAATGCATATATAACGATTATTATAAAGATCATTATAAAAGATCATTTCCTTCATATTGTAAATCTCTTGTGTTTTTCAATCATTAGAAAGCATCTCACACTTTTAACATATTACCGTAAACTGACTGATCACTAACTGGTAGCACCAGTCTACTAAAAAATCAACCTGTTGTCCTGCAACCTGGAGAGTTAACTGTGGCAGGTATGGGCCTGTTATGAGTGTAAGCTGGCCATTGTTACATGTGTGTGTTAGTAGGCAGGTTAATGCATTCCCTGTTTGTGTGTGTGTCTTATTTTCAGTGTTGGGCAAGTTACTTTGAAAAAGTAATTATAGTTACTAGTTACTTCTTCAAAAAAGTAATTAATTACTTGAAAGGTAACTATTGCGTTACTTTAAAAAAAAATGTTTAACCCTCTGGGGTCCAGGGTATAATTGGCCATTTTTAACTACTTTTGATGTTTCCTCTACATTTCACCTTTAAAAACCATTTGCTTTGCCTTGTTTGGTATCATTCTTTTCAGCACAACCTCACCTGTCTGAATTTAAAGTTATGTTTTCATTTTGACATACTGTATTAACACAATTGATCTAAAATCAGACAAAAAACATAAAATCCGAGTAGAAAATTTTTTATATTTAAGTTATATATTTTTTACTGTAACAACAGTTATTTCATAACTTTAAATGCAAATATAAATGGTCAATTTTAAAATCATATGCACAAGTTTTGCAAACAAAGTTATTTGCAGTCATTTACCTTTTACTCTTTTTTTATAACCATTTCAAACTACAGGGTGGGCCATTTATATGGATACACCGTAATAACATGGGAATGGTTGGTGATATTAAAGTCCTGTTTTTGGCACATTAGTATATGTGAGGGGGCAAACTCCTCAAGATGGGTGGTGACCATGGTGCCCATTTAGAAGTTGGCCATCTTGGATACAACTTTTGTTTTTTCAATAGGAAGACGGCCATGTGACACATCAAACTTATTGGTAATGTCACAAGAAAAACAATGGTGTGCTTGGTTTCAATGTAACTTTATTCTGTCATGAGTTATTTACAAGTTTCTGACCACTTATAGCATGTGTTCAATGTGCTGCCCATTGTGTTGGATTGTCAATGCAACCCTCTTCTCCCACGCGTCACACACCGATAGCAACACCGCAGAAGAAATGCCAGCACAGGCATCCAGTATCTGTAGTTTCAGGTGCTGCACATCTCGTATCTTCACACCATAGACAATTGCCTTCAGATGACCCCAAAGATAAAAGTCTAAGGGGGTCAGATCGAGAGACCTTGGGGGCCATTCAACTGGCCCACGACAACCAATCCACTTTCCAGAAAACTGTTCATCTAGGTATGCTCGGACCTGGCACCCATAATGTGGTGGTGCACCATCTTGCTGGAAAAACTCAGGGAACGTGCCAGCTTCAGTGCATAAAGAGGGAAACACATCATCATGTAGCAATTTCAAATATCCAGTGGCCTTGAGGTTTCCATTGATGAAGAATGGACCCACTATCGTTGTACCCCATATACCACACCAAACCATTACTTTTGTTGTTCCAACAGTCTTGGAGGGATCCATCCAGTGTCGGTTAGTGTCAGACCAATAGCGGTGGTTTTGTTTGTTAACTTCACCATTCACATAAAAGTTTGCCTCATCACTGAACAAAATCTTCTGCGTGAACTGAGGGTCCTGTTCCAATTTTTGTTTTGCCCATTCTGCAAATTCTGTGCGCCGATCTGGGTCATCCTCGTTGAGATGCTGCAGTAGCTGGAGTAGCTAATATCCGCCGAAGGGGATAATGCCACTCTCCAGTGACATGCAGCGAGTGCTACGCTGTGGGCTCTTGCTGAATGAAGCTAGGACAGCCACTGATGTTTCTTCATTAGTGACAGTTTTCTTGCGTCCACATTTTGGCAAATCCAACACTGAACCAGTTTCACGAAACTTAGCAAGCAGTTTGTTAACTGTAGCATGGGAGATGGGTGGTCTCGTAGGGTGTCTTGCATTGAAATCTGCTGCAATGACCCGGTTACTGCGTTCACCAGATATCAACACGATTTCGATCCGCTCCTCACGTGTTAACCTCTTCGACATGTCAATGGCTGTGAACAAAGAGAAACTTGTAAATAACTCATGAAAGAATAAATTTACGTTGAAACCAAGCACACCATTGTTTTTCTTGTGACATTACCAATACGTTTGATGTGTCACATGGCCCTCTTCCTATTGAAAAAACAAAAGTTTTATCCAAGATGGCCGACTTCTAAATGCCCACCATGGTCACCACCCATCTTGAGGAGTTTGCTCCCTCACATATACTAATGTGCCACAAACAGGACTTTAATATCACCAACCATTCCCATTTTATTACGGTGTATCCATATAAATGGCCCACCCTGTATATAAACACATATATAAATACAGAGACATATATAAATAAAATATACGAAAGGGATAAATAGAATAAATAGGAATAAGAATACAAGGGAATTGCACATTTCAAGTATTGAAGTCTATTGCACCATTGACTATTAACAAAAAGTATTGCACAGTATTTCAAAAGAGATGATTTTTCTTAGTCTATATAGCCTTAGGGTATGGGGTTACCACTTTATATGGCTAAGGTAAGATGTACCATGTTTTCAGACACATCTTTGTCGGTTTAAGTTTATGGTATAAATTTTGTTCAAGTACATCAATAAATTGCATTTAATGTGAAATACAAGCAAGCTGACAATAGACATCAAAAGTTGGGTAGGCTTATTTAACGTTTCATGAAATTAGTAAATTGGCCTTACAGGAGCGAGAATTCAGTATCTTAAGTGTTACTATTAGTTTAATAGTTCTCCTGAACCAGGGATAGAAAAAGGCATAAACCAGAGGGTTTACACAGGAATTAAAATAGAAGAGAGTTATAAAAACAGTCGCAGTTGAAGCATTGAGTAGGGTCTTGTCACCTGTAAGTCCAATACAAAAATAAGGTAAAAGACATGCTAGAAATACAACTACAACAATTCCGAGAACTCTGGCAGCTTTGATTTCAGATTTCTTAATAGTTACTGTTACAGAACCCTGCACAGCGACAGCTTCAATACGAGACCTCATGGAACGAGCCTGAGTAACAACCACCATAAATACTTTCAGATACAGAGCTATGATAACAATGACAGGACCAATAAATGACAATAAAATATCTACAATTCCAGTAACATAATAAACAAGAACCACACACTCACCAGAGCAGGAATTATAACTACCTGGTTGTCCCAGATTATCTTTCAACAGCACAAAGACACAGAAGAGAGAAAAAATCCAACATAATGAAACAGAAGTCCTTACTCTTTTTAGAGTGACTTTGCTTGGGTAATAAAGGGGGTCGCAAATAGCCACATAGCGGTCAACTGATATGAGCACCATGGTTCCTATTGAGGCATTAGTAACAACATAATCGAAAATATAATACAAAATACACAACTGTTCACCAAGATACCAGCAGCCGTCTATGACCAGTATTTGAAAGACTGTGAGAAGGCCCACAAAACAATCAGAGACAGCCAGAGAGAAGAGGAGGAGGTTGGTCGGGGTGTGGAGCTGCCTGGAGAGGTAAAAGAGCAAAATCTTTTGTCATTTCAGCGTACAAAAGCATAGGTTTATTCAAATACAGTGCGGCTTTGCTTTCCTTTTTTCAAGTGATAAAAGGAAATCTGATTACTTGAAGTGGGAAATAGAGATGATCACCAGTAGATTAAGAGCCACAGTGAGCACAGAAATGGAGGACAGTATGACATAAAAGAGAACAGAAAGCGAACGAGGATGCATGGTCTTTCTGCAGGAGGAGTTGAGTTGTGAAAAGCACAGTTCAGCTCTGTCAATGGTTTTCATTGCAACAAAGAGAGGAGAAGATCTTGAGCTCTGACAGCCTTCTGACTGAAGCGCTTTGTTACATGATTGCTTTATTCTTCTTTGTACACCTCCCCCACAGTGGTGTGGAGGTCAAGCATGTTATGTGAGGGTACACCCATGGGCCAGATTATGCAATGCAGCAACAGCATTACTCTCCATTACAGGGCCCCAGTCTCCCTAATATGGACCTGGTAACTCTGGTTACAGTTGAATATACAATTTTTGTTAGAAATGTTTTGTGTGAAACAGCCCGGAAGTAACTATATGTCAGCCAGAGCGAGAGCTGGCTGAATTCCCTCAATACAAGGAAATGTTCTTCACTGCTTCCTCAAGCATAGGTTACAGTGTGGCATGCTTTACAAAAGGAGCTGCAACACACAATCAGACTGTTCAGGAAAACTGATGATTAGCATAACAGAGAAGTTGTGCAGTTCTTCATGTAGTTTACTGCTGTTTTTTTTTTTTCACATTTTTTCACATTCATGCATACTGTCACTGCCATGACAGAAAGGCTGATCACGCTTAGGTCAGTCAACTCTGTTTTCACCCTGAGTTAAATGTGTGAGTAAGGAAAGAAAGCCATCATCAGTCTGTTATCATAGGGTTTAATATAATGACTCACCATGGCAGTGGTTAAATAAAGAGCAGAGCCTCCATTTTAATCCAGTGCTCACCATGATATTTAACTTAACAGGAGGGAAGAAAGGCGAGTGTAATTAGCTTGGGCCACTTTGTCATTATTATACACAGAATGAAATATTTTAAATATTTTAGTTTAATTATTCATTATTTTTCAATAAAACTGTTTTTGCCACAGTTTATGACCATTTATTGTAATAATTATTCAGTAAAATGAATCTACTGATGGAAAGTTGTAAGCTTTCTTTTAAAAATGAACTTTCATAATGTTTTCCAGTACTGGATAAAAATGCACAACGAGATTTACAGAAGCACTCTCCTTTAATGTTCCCCAGTGTTACCATTTCTAATACAATCTAATATCAGCCTTCGATGGTAGTTGACGACTCTCTTATAGCTAAGGCATTTTTACAAGTTTTTAATTAATCTAAAGTTTTATCACTAAAGCAAACATATTATAAGAAATGCATAGGCTTTGAGAGATTTTAAATATTATATACTAGCCATATTTAAATAAAGTATGCAAACTGTACTGGGGAAAATTAAGCCATTATGACTGGCTGGGATGAGCTGGGAAATAGCTGGAGTTGAAGTGAATCTAGGCCTGATCCGGCCTGAATTCGGGATTCTTATTTTTTTGAATACATCTTACTGTGTAAGTGGACTTCTACCCAGACAACTGACTCACAGATTTACCTGCCATTGAAACATTAATTTTTGAGTCCTCTGAAGGTTTTACTAGATTGTTTGGAGCAGAGGCGGTTTTTGATATGGGCGACATGGCGGTTGCTCAGGGTGGCATCATGCCAGCGTATTTTGGGGATTGCATGGGCACCGATCGGTTTGCTATCACCCATTTGCGGGGAGTAAAGGTGCCCTCCGTTTGCCAGGTATGCCTGCTGCTTGCTGCACAGGGAGGAGAGGGCAGGACGGTGGGGGATTCTCTGGCTGGCTGGAGCGGCATCTAATAACCAGCTCGCAAAATAAAACAAAATGAAAACAAATCAACAAAGTAAGGCTGTCAACGTTAATGCCATCATCACAATTAATGCAATTTAAAATTTTAACACAATTAATCCATTTGGAGCGCAGAATGACTCAAAATCCCTAAAATGTTTCTGTGATCGCATTTCACCCATCTGGAGTCCATTCTGCATTAAAAAATTTAATCGCGTTAATCGTGATGATGGCGTTAACGTTGGCAGCCCTACAAACACAAAAACTGAAAACATTATGATACAGACTTATAATTTGCACCGATGTGTTTTCTATATTCTAACACACACTTAACATGAAAAGTGCGCCGAGGGCTGCTGTGCGGAAGTCTTACACACAACCTGTCGAAAGGGAGGGGCGGGCTGCTTCCAAATAGGACACATTTCATTCATAATATTGTCAATCCAAGCCCGTTATGTACTAATTATTTTTCCTGGGTTGTGTGAAATCCCAGAAAAAAACCCTATACGAAGTGTAGGTTTGTTAGGTTATTAGTTTATGTTGTGGGGTTGGGTGTTGATACTGGAGTGCAAAATTACTGATTGAGGATGGACAAGAAAAGGTCAAAGCCATCAGGTCCTCAGTTTAGAAAAAAAGAGAAAAGAAGAGGAGGAGAGGGAGGGTTTGCCCAGGGCACCATACAGGCCAGGCCGCCCCTGATTTGGAGAATGGTAAGGCATGGATGGCTTTAAACTTTCTTAACTCAAATCAACAGAAAACAGAGGTCATTGTGTTTGGTCCCTGTGACCACTATGACTTTGGCCCTTTAGAAATGTACAAAAAACCTTTGTGAAGAACTTAGGAGTGATTTTTGACAGTAACCTAACATTTGATAAGCAGATTAATGCTGTAATCAAGTCCAATTTCTTTCATCTTCAACTACTTGCAAAAGTGAAGCAATTTCTCTGTTTCAGAGACTTTGACAGAGCTATCCATGCCTTCATTTTATCTCGCCTCAATTTTTGTAATAGTCTTTACTCAGGTGTCAGTCTGTCATCATAGTCAACTGCAGCTGGTCCAAAATGCTGCAGCACGGTTACTAACTGGCACACACAAGTGACACCACATATCCCCCATACTGGCATCCTTACACTGGCTGCCAGTTAGTTTTCCAATTGATTTTAAGCTTTTATTATTCATTTTTTTTTTTTTTTTTTTTTTTAATTTTTATTACTTGACTGGTGGACAGAAAGGGGAGAAAGAAAGAGGAAAAAAAAAAAAAAAAACAAAAACCTGAGAAGAGGGACGGGGAAAAAGGGCAAAAAACAAAAACCAACAGAATAAGCAGACAAAAAATACATATATCGATCACCTGGATCACCTGTTGAGAAAGAAAAAAGAAAGCAAGCAGAAGAAAACGAGAGTAATAAACAAGATCACAATGATATATGGGAATATGACAGTAAATACTAAATATTAAACATTATTGTGCAGCACGTGAGATCGACAGCGCACAGTGTGCTTTGAGGTAGGAGCCAAAAAGGGTGTAGTTTGTGTGTGTGATCATCCGTGTGTGCACCTGTGAGCATGAACGCACTTGTTTTTAAAAGGTTCCTTCATGTAATGATCTGCTAGAGGGTGTGGGGGGCCACTGCCCCGTCCTCCAGGGCATGAAGCAGGTATGGAGGAGATCAAAACTCCAGACATCCAGAGGCCCCCAGAACACAAGAGACCAAGGAAGACCAACAGAGGGGCAGCCGCGCCACTATCCCAGAAAGAGCTGAGGAGAGTCCCAGATGAGGGGTCACTCAGCAGCCGCGGAGCAGAAGCCGGGGGGGGGCTGCAGTGACGTGCCCGTGAGCTCCGCCGGCAGCCAGCTGTGCCTGAGTGACCGAGCCCCCGGGCCGAGAGGCCAAGGGCACCCCATCCCCGAAGTGGCCCGAGCAAGCCCCAGGCTCCATGCCCCAATAAGCAGCCGCCAAGGTGTTGCACAGGTTAGCACCCTCATACCTTTCTGCTCTTTTGAATGGAAACACTCCTGCATTATCAAAGAGGTCTGGAGATCAATTGCTCCTGGCTGTCCTGAGGTCCAGATTCAAGCACAGAGGAAATCGGGCCTTTGCTGTGACTGCTCACATCAGGTCCTCCCCAACATTAAACACTTTCACAACCTGTTTGAAAACCCACTTTAATTCCTTGGCTTTTAAATCAGAATGAGTTTGTACTACGCTTCTCTTTTTTGTTACTCAGACTTTCTCATTTTATGCTTCTTTTCTTAAATTTTGTCATGTCTTCTTATGTTTTTTTCTCTTTTGATTATTTTAAATGTACAGCAAAAAATAACACCCCACCTTGTGTCTCAATTTGATTGATGACCCTAGCCTTGACCTTTTGACCCCTCCCCTCCCCCACAGGAAGTGTGTAATTTGATCCCTAAGCGTGACGAATTGCATCCGGAGAGGGGGGGGGGACTCCGGAAGTGTGTAATATGATCCATAATAGCGCCACCTGTTGCGCCACCTGTTGTGAGAAAAAAATAAAAAAAAGTTTTTAGAGGGAGGGGGGTCTGCGGAGGGAGGAGAATAAAAACAGAGAGGAGGGCGCACACTATCCTATGCACAGACGCAAGATGGATCCTTTCATTCTGCAGCCCTCTGTACTTGGACGGGGAAGAGATCTGGGGATCAGAGAGGGAGGGGTTCTTGAGACATGGGGGTGACGCAGCTGCTGAGTCAGTGCTGTATAGAGAGACAGAGCAGCAGTCAGTTTTCCACAGACAAACTCATAGTTTGAATGTTTAAATATTATGACAATTTTCTCAGTATTTCTTTTTTCAATAGCGGATGTAATTTTACTTTCTTATATTACAGGCACAATAAAATAAAAAAACTTTAAGATTATCTGACTAGTAACGGATTACATATACATATATATATATATATACACATATATAGTGCCGGGTGGAGATAAGCTACACCAGCGCTTGTAATGGGAAAAAAAAGAGTGACTTCTTATTGTCTGTAGAGAACCATTTCTTTTAATAGTATTTTATTTTCTTATATTACAGACGCAATGAAAAACCTTTAAGATTATCAGCCTAGCAACAAATTGCATTTTTATAGAGCGGGGTGGAGGCAGGCTACACCATCGCTTGTAATGAAAAGAAGAACTTTCTATCCGCTTGTAACCTACAGACCACCCACCTCATTCGTGTAAAAAATGAATATCCCTTAGTGAATACTTAGGATACTTACTTTTACGATTAAAACACCCTCGGATGAGGTATTTTGGTTTTGTGCAGCCACTCCTTCTCAGACCAAAGTAAAGAGTTTTTCTTCATGTTTGAGCTCCTTTTACATCAGGTTTTCTCATTAGCAGAAAATAGACGGAATCCCTAAAAAGAAAATGGTCTTGTTTTACACACACCGCGGAGGAGTCAACAACCCCTCTCTAATCAATATTAGTATTTCTTAATGCTTATAACCTACAGACCGCCCACCTCGTATGTGTAAAGTAAGCCTTAGTGGGGAAAAAAGCGTTGCGCCCGTATTCAGAACTCTATCCCAAATATTTTTATTAAAACACCCCGACCAGGTATTTTGGTTTTGTGCAGCCACTTCTTATCAGACCAAAAGTAAAGAGTTTTTCTTCATTATTTTGAGCCACTTTTACAACAGGTTCTCTCAATAGACAGAAACCCTAAAAGAAAACAGCCTTGTTTTACACATATCGAGGAGGAGTCAACAACCCCTCTAATCGTTATTAGTATTTCTTAATGCCTCCAGCCAAGCAAAGAATTTCATATTGGCCTTGAATAAGTTCCGTCGGTTCATCCCGGTCAATTACCTGCTTCCTCCGTCTCATACCATAAACGTATGAGAAAAAAAAAACCCAGAGAATTTATTATTTTGGTAAGAGTGAGAGAGAGAGAGAGAGAGAGAGAGAATCGATCAAACTTTTCTACAAAACGTTATACCACTCCGGGTCAGGAGGGGCGATAAAGCACGGACCGGCTGGATGACTACGCCGGATGGAACCATAACCGGAAGCGTGGCAGCGAGTTTCCCTTTGACCTTCATCCTGCTCCATGATCAGCCGTTAAAACTTTCCCCAATATTGCTGTAATGTAACAACAAAGTTAGTTTTTTAAGATCAGACAGGTCCCAAAACATTCCTTACACACAGTCACTGAATTAGCATCTGTGGCACAAATAAGCTTCAGGGACTGACTTGTTTTTTAGAACAGACTTTTGACACTTGGATGTTGGCTTAATTTTTTACACAAAGAGAAATTTGACCCTAATAATAAAAAACATGGTGAATATTTACCTCAACTTTGAAGGGTTTTTTCACAGCTATTTATTTAGAAAAAGAAGTAAAACACGTTACAAGGACACAATGCACATTGCAGAGTACATGAATGGGAATTCCTCCTCTCTATACTTACACTCCTCCCTACCAATTGCCGAGTCATCATCTCCATATTGTGTGTCCCACTTTTCAAGTTTCATTGAAGTGTGCACAAGATGTAAAACAATGTATTAGTTTTTTAAGTCCCCGGTCTAACAAGATGCCATTCATTTAGGAGACTAATAATTTTTTGATTTTAAATTGTGCTAACGCAGTATCGTTAAAAATAAAACATATTAGAACTCATTTTTGTTGGACACAAGAACAACTCGAGCATATTTTTTTTCGGGAGCCGAACTAGGGCTTACAAGTTTGCCGTGCCCCTGGGGACCAGTGCGAGGTTGTGTGGCGTGGAGGGTCCAGACACTCCCACAGCGCAGACTTTGCTATCCGCACAGAGCGTTTCTGGTGTGTCTCATGCAAAAGAGACAATACAGCTCACGGTAAGCCAGCCCTTTATAAATATCTCTTTGATTATTCAAACAGTGTTTAAATTGTGACTCCAAAAACATTTTATCTATGTTAAAATATACATACATATATTTCAAGTTTTTTAGCTTAAACAGACTCTTGAGCAAATCCGTAATGGCATAACCAGTGTGCAGCCTAATGTACATCTTTTAAGTGTATGTTAATCAGTACATGAAGCGTACCTCTGAAAAGAGTCCATCATTTGTGAATTTACTGATTTGTTTTTTAACCATGATGGAATTATTGTAGAAAATGTCTTTAAACTATCGCCGTTCCTACTTATTGAGCTACTTCTTTACTATGTGAATAAACAATTTGAACGAGAAAGGATTTAAAGACACAAAAGTAAAAAATTTGTAATGAAATTTATGTGACCGTTCTTCCGAAATCCGACAGAGAGTGAAAATCCAAGAGCTGCTGCAAGCCTCTGCATTAATGATCTTTCTGTTTCTCTCCTTGTGTGTGTGTGTGTGTGTGTGTGTGTGTGTGTGTGTGCTCACAGAGCGGAGGTCACGGCAAGAGTTCCCTGAGTTGACACGTATGAACCATAAAGTCAGTTTGGACTGAGGAGCAGTCGGTAAACTACATTCAGTGTAGACAAAATTACTTTTTTATCCAAAGCATGCACAAGAATCCAAATCTCTGTATCACAATGATTTCATTAAAGCCTTATTATTTTATGGGGACAAATCACCGTAGATCATTAATAGGGAACAAAAAAGGAGGATCACATCAGCAATGGGAGACAGAAGTCTTGACACGTGCTTATAACTTAAAACACAAAAAACAAAAACAGATACAGCTGGTAAGATTTATGGTATAAACCAGACTTTCACAGTCTGCATCTTTACAGAGGTTTTTTTCTGCTTTTGTTCACTCCTAGTGTGATTAACAAACAACAACCACAGAGCCCACTAACTATTAGCCGCTTTTACCCCCTAAACAGTCAGTTGACTGAGAGAAATGCAACCCATTATTGTGAACGCTGAAGGAGATGTGCTCCATAGTCAAACTTATATTTCCTTAACTTATATCCTATGTTCTGTTTCATCCCTTTGATGGAAAATTGGTTAAACCATTGCTCAACTTATGTCTGAATGACGGCAGATAATTCTGATGAAACTGACCCCGTAAGCACTTTGCAGCTGAGTCGAGGGCTCGTGCACATAAGGTCAAGGAGGTGTCCGGCGTGAGTACGGCCTGACATTCCATTTGGGACAGCTGCCAGACACATTAGTGCAACTCGGAGTGTGAGCAGCAACTCCTGTATACTGAACATAAGAAAAGTAATGTGTAGTGCTAAACCGAGATTCCAGGGCTCATGCTTATATGGTTCAAAAACAGGTTAGTTTAGCGATCGTGTAACTGTGTCCTTGACCTTTTTACCGGTTTGAGGAGTTGGTTCCCTGGTCCAGATATTTGGGATGGTTCAAATGCCGAGTCTCCAAATGCAAACAAAAGGATATTTTCCACGTTATTTCTTAAATGTGCATAAATGGGATGTCCGATAAAAGTAATAAACGATAAATGTAAATCAGTTTTTTTAACTTTGCAGACTCATTTACAGTGAAAGCGATTAAAAAAAAGATCACGGCTTTAATGAGATTATGAACAAAATGCAATACATTTTGTTTTTTGCTACATTAACAACTTTTCCAACTCTGATTTCCTGCAGGACCCACACGGACATCGCTCCAGACTGAAATCCAGTTCAGACGACACACGCAACATGTTCAAGCTTGCACGGAGGCCTTTCAGTCAATGTAAGAAGATGGTTAAGGCGAGAGATTGCTATTCTGTCTTTTACATCGCTACAAAGGGAGGACTAAATGGCAAAAAAGAGAAAAGTTGGTGTAATAGTTGTCGGAGTAAAAATCATCCCCCAGCCAGAAACAGCACGAGTGTCTGCAAGTCTTGGAGGATGATTTTTACTCCGACAACTATTACACCATCAGAAAAAGACTCCTCTCCCCTCGTTTCATTCCATCCATTCAACGTCTGCTGATTGCTCGCAACATCAAAATGGACGACGTCAAAGTCCGCATGGTGGCGGAAACTCTCTTGCACGAGCTGAAATCGGAAAGGAAAGTCTTTGACGCCATCGCTGAGGCATACACCAATCTGGTAGGGTTGGACATGGTGAAAATCGGACAGCTGTGGTTGGTCGCAGAGTGTTACAGAGGTGGCTGCTAATGTTTTCTCTGAAAGACTGATTAAAGAAAAAAAAAAAAAAAAGAGAGAAAAAAACATGTATCCTGACACGGCCACCCTTCCAAGGCCCTGAGAAATTACCCGAATCACTATGGGATGAGGACTTACCCTACGTACCCACCTAATCGGTGATAAAATGCGAAGTTACAATTCTTTTCTGTAAAAAAGTTTTTTTTATTTTTGTAAATAAATAAATGTTGTGATGTTGTGCGATGGGATTGTGTGCCTCAATTTTAGTTATAATGTGCCAAATCACTACAACAGACGGCTCAAGACAATACCGTCCAGAGTAAGGATCTTGTTAGACAGTGTTTCTAAGATTTTTACGCCCCGTTACAATAACCTCAGTTTAACCAATAAAAGTGGGTATCATTTGCATAGCAGTGAAAAGCCTTTAATAAATCCCAAGTCTCACTTGAATACATACGTAACAAGCGTTAAGAATGACCTAGTTTGCATTTTTATTAATTAATTGATTGATTGGGAATTAAAAATAATACAATAAAGACAACACACTAGTTCTCATGAATTCTTTATTAGGTTTTTTCATGTAGGATTAAATTGACAGCTTGTAAAGGTGAAGCGACAAGGTCCATCCTACCTGTGTCAGAAAAGAGCCAAAGTTAGAGCTGCTTACATTTAATCATTTGTCGGTAACCTATGTGAAAAGAGAATTTGTAAAAGTAGTCACCTGTCCCGGTTGCTTCTTGCAGGATGTGGAAGCGGCTCAATCACCTGCTTAAGAGCTCCTGGAGCAGACCAGTGTGCCGGGTTAGGGGAGTATGGTTAGATAGTAACGGTTGAAGCATATGTTATTGATTTGTTTATAGTACGTATTTTGGAAATATGTATATGTTTGTTACGTGCTCTAATGTTATTGTACGTTAATGCTTTCATTTTGATTAGTTAACACCCATACTCGGGCTAGTCCGGATGCTCACCCGAATAGGTAGAGTATAAAAGGAAGCCATTTTGGGGGGTTTTTAGTGGGTTGTGCTGTTAATACGTGCCTTCTTTAATGAAGTGCCAGTCTCGCGTCATATTATTGGAAGGAACCCATGACCGCCGGCCAAAAACTGACAGGTTGTGATCTCGGTGAAGAGGTAGATACGCAGAGACAACATGAGTATGAGAGGGCGTGTCTTGAAGAAATGAGACTGGGTATAATACTTCAGAACATAAAAATACAATGCAAGAACATAACTTTAAAAATGGTGTTTTTTGGGGGATGTGAAATAAATAAAAAACCTCGCAGCCTCAAAACAGAAGCTGTATCCAAACAGCCTTTAATAAATCCCGAGCCTCACTTGAATACATACAACAAGCGTTAAGAATTACAACGTCTTCAGCATCTACGGTGAGGTCACATACACACACACACACAAAGTAGAAAAACTGATTTCATTACACTAGTTGAGCAATGTAAAATCATGCGGTCACTCAACTAATCTTAAAGGCTCATAAAAGAAAAAAATTATGACAAAGTTAAATGTATCGAGTCTGTCAAAACTAAAAACAAAACTACGATAAAATAAAAAAGGAAACACAAATTGTCCTCGCTTTTTCCAAAAACTGTGAAAATGGTTGTCAAGAGCCCCATACCTTTTGTCGTAATGATAACGAGTGAAAACTAAGAATTTGTAAAATAAGAGTTCATCTGTACAAAACAGGCAGACAAACTACTGCGATCATTCTGTCTCTACACAGCCATCTCCTCAGAATCTGTTTTACTCTCAACTTCCTGCAACAACGCATCAGGTACGCCTTGCTTTGACCCCACAACAGAGGCTATAATGTTTTCTAGGTGAGGATTTCTCTTCGCTTCCTCCTCAACTCTTTCCAACACCTCCCCATACCCATCTTTCTTCAGATTATCCACAAAGTTTTCAAATATAGTGAGCAGAGGAAAGGCGTACTCAATCACACTCTCGCTAAGGTTCGGAAACCCGTAGAAAAACCCGCCGCTGTGCAAACCAAACACTCGTCCCTCGGCATCGAAAACCGGGGAGCTGGAAGAGCCGTGGTACATGAGAGTGTTGTAGGTGACGTAGATATTTTCATACGGGTCGTTTTTGATCTGCTGATTGATTTCGCAAAGACTGCAAAATTCCTCGCAGTCTTCTAAATTGTCATTATTCTCAGCATGCTCTCGCCTCTCTTTCTCCACGACCCACATAGGACTCATTTTTTTCACTCCTCCTCCCGGGTGTCCACACATGCAGAGACGTGCTTCCTTTGATCCTCTTAAAGGCAGTGCTTTTAAGAGTTTTACAAATGCTGAGTACGGTTGAATGAGATATAAAAATAAAAGTCAAAAACCAAATACGAAATTAGGTTCATGTTTTGAGTAATATTAGGTTGAGTCAGGTTTGAATAAAGAGAACTAGAGAGGGTCAGAGCTAAGAACAGTGATCCTAATGTCCATGACGTCAGGGGTGGACAGGGAGGCAGCTGAATGGGCCAAGGAGTGACCCAACATAATGTATGGCGACCTCTGGTGTGCCAGAGGTCGAGAGAGGGGATTGAGAGGAGTAGGAATATTTTACTGCTATTATTTGCTGCTATTTTTATAATCATCATTACCATTTCATTATTAATAGTGATGTTGCATTTAGATGCATTCAGATGTTCAAATATATGGGTATTATATTAGTCTTTATTACAAATCCAGAAGAACCACTTTAAATTGTTGAGTTGAATCTATAATTTTAAAGGCTTTTGAATGTTTTTATATTCTTATACTGAAGTCTTCAGTGGGTGAAGCACTCAAAGAGCAGGGACAGGAAACACGTCTGCAAGGCATGCTTTTGCAGAAGTGAAACTGAAAGCAGACTCTGAATGCGAGTACTGTGAGTAGGATATGAAACTGTATTAAGCTTTTAGTAGAGGCTTTTGATTAAAACATTTATTCAGTAGATTACATATATAGTTCCAGTTAGGTTATTATATGTAAGGATGAGCCTCTGTTCTGGTGAAAGGTCAGAAGTGCAACGGGTGAGATGTGAGAGCATGTAAGGGCGAGACACACATAAACACACATACAGACACATATAGTAAGAGAGGTCATGACACGTACGCAGTACACAGCACGCACGCGCCCCTGCACGTGCACGCACACACATATTAGATAGACTCATTTAGGTAAGAGTTTATAACTGCAAAGTTTGGGTGCGTACGTGGTAGTCTGTTCCAGGAAGTACACCAGATGTCTCAGAAGATAAGCGACAGCGAATACGAGCTGGGGGAAGCACCTGGCTTCGACGCGAAGATGATGTTCTGTTTTAAACTATGTTAAAAGTCATTGTGGTTTTGAGTTGACGTATGCTATATTAACTCTGCCTGGCAACAGAAAAGGGGGCTGTACTATCTTAACCCTATAAAACCGTGGTCTGACGATTGTAAAGCAGTTCAATACTGAATCTGAACAGTATTGGCTCCGCATATGTGTATTCATTAAAATGCCGTCTAATTTGCACCCGGCTGGATCTGTGGTTATTTTTGGATTTCCCCTCAATATTCTGAACCTTAACACTTACTTTTACGATTAAAACACCCTCGGATGAGGTATTTTGGTTTTGTGCAGCCACTCCTTATCAGACCAAAAGTAAAGAGTTTTTCTTCATTATTTTGAGCCACTTTTACAACAGGTTCTCTCAATAGACAGAAACCCTAAAAGAAAACAGCCTTGTTTTACACATATCGAGGAGGAGTCAACAACCCCTCTAATCGTTATTAGTATTTCTTAATGCCTCCAGCCAAGCAAAGAATTTCATATTGGCCTTGAATAAGTTCCGTCGGTTCATCCCGGTCAATTACCTGCTTCCTCCGTCTCATACCATAAACGTATGAGAAAAAAACCCCCCAGAGAATTTATTATTTTGGTAAGAGTGAGAGAGAGAGAGAGAGAGAGAGAGAGAGAATCGATCAAACTTTTCTACAAAACGTTATACCACTCCGGGTCAGGAGGGGCGATAAAGCACGGACCGGCTGGATGACTACGCCGGATGGAACCATAACCGGAAGCGTGGCAGCGAGTTTCCCTTTGACCTTCATCCTGCTCCATGATCAGCCGTTAAAACTTTCCCCAGTATTGCTGTAATGTAACAACAAAGTTAGTTTTTTAAGATCAGACAGGTCCCAAAACATTCCTTACACACAGTCACTGAATTAGCATCTGTGGCACAAATAAGCTTCAGGAACTGACTTGTTTTTTAGAACAGACTTTTGACACTTGGATGTTGGCTTAATTTTTTACACAAAGAGAAATTTGACCCTAATAATAAAAAACATGGTGAATATTTACCTCAACTTTGATGGGGTTTTTTCACAGCTATTTATTTAGAAAAAGAAGTAAAACACGTTACAAGGACACAATGCACATTGCAGAGTACATGAATGGGAATTCCTCCTCTCTATACTTACACTCCTCCCTACCAATTGCCGAGTCATCATCTCCATATTGTGTGTCCCACTTTTCAAGTTTCATTGAAGTGTGCACAAGATTATTGATTATTCATCTTAAAAGATGTACATTAGGCTGCACACTGGTTATGCCATTACGGATTTGCTCAAAAAACTTGAAATATATGTATGTATATTTTAACATAGATAAAATGTTTTTGGAGTCACAATTTAAACACTGTTTGAATAATCAAAGAGATATTTATAAAGGGCTGGCTTACCGTGAGCTGTATTGTCTCTTTTGCATGAGACACACCAGAAACGCTCTGTGCGGATAGCAAAGTCTGCGCTGTGGGAGTGTCTGGACCCTCCACGCCACACAACCTCGCACTGGTCCCCAGGGGCACGGCAAACTTGTAATCCTAGTTCGGCTCCCGAAAAAAAATATGCTCGAGTTGTTCTTGTGTCCAACAAAAATGAGTTCTAATATGTTTTATTTTTAACGATACTGCGTTAGCACAATTTAAAATCAAAAAATTATTAGTCTCCTAAATGAATGGCATCTTGTTAGACCGGGGACTTAAAAAACTAATACATTGTTTTACATCTTGTGCACACTTCAATGAAACTTGAAAAGTGGGACACACAATATGGAGATGATGACTCGGCAATTGGTAGGGAGGAGTGTAAGTATAGAGAGGAGGAATTCCCATTCATGTACTCTGCAATGTGCATTGTGTCCTTGTAACGTGTTTTACTTCTTTTTCTAAATAAATAGCTGTGAAAAAACCCCATCAAAGTTGAGGTAAGTATTCACCATGTTTTTTATTATTAGGGTCAAATTTCTCTTTGTGTAAAAAATTAAGCCAACATCCAAGTGTCAAAAGTCTGTTCTAAAAAACAAGTCAGTTCCTGAAGCTTATTTGTGCCACAGATGCTAATTCAGTGACTGTGTGTAAGGAATGTTTTGGGACCTGTCTGATCTTAAAAAACTAACTTTGTTGTTACATTACAGCAATATTGGGGAAAGTTTTAACGGCTGATCATGGAGCAGGATGAAGGTCAAAGGGAAACTCGCTGCCACGCTTCCGGTTATGGTTCCATCCGGCGTAGTCATCCAGCCGGTCCGTGCTTTATCGCCCCTCCTGACCCGGAGTGGTATAACGTTTTGTAGAAAAGTTTGATCGATTCTCTCTCTCTCTCTCTCTCTCTCTCTCTCTCACTCTTACCAAAATAATAAATTCTCTGGGGTTTTTTTTTCTCATACGTTTATGGTATGAGACGGAGGAAGCAGGTAATTGACCGGGATGAACCGACGGAACTTATTCAAGGCCAATATGAAATTCTTTGCTTGGCTGGAGGCATTAAGAAATACTAATAACGATTAGAGGGGTTGTTGACTCCTCCTCGATATGTGTAAAACAAGGCTGTTTTCTTTTAGGGTTTCTGTCTATTGAGAGAACCTGTTGTAAAAGTGGCTCAAAATAATGAAGAAAAACTCTTTACTTTTGGTCTGATAAGGAGTGGCTGCACAAAACCAAAATACCTCATCCGAGGGTGTTTTAATCGTAAAAGTAAGTGTTAAGGTTCAGAATATTGAGGGGAAATCCAAAAATAACCACAGATCCAGCCGGGTGCAAATTAGACGGCATTTTAATGAATACACATATGCGGAGCCAATACTGTTCAGATTCAGTATTGAACTGCTTTACAATCGTCAGACCACGGTTTTATAGGGTTAAGATAGTACAGCCCCCTTTTCTGTTGCCAGGCAGAGTTAATATAGCATACGTCAACTCAAAACCACAATGACTTTTAACATAGTTTAAAACAGAACATCATCTTCGCGTCGAAGCCAGGTGCTTCCCCCAGCTCGTCTTCGCTGTCGCTTATCTTCTGAGACATCTGGTGTACTTCCTGGAACAGACTACCACGTACGCACCCAAACTTTGCAGTTATAAACTCTTACCTAAATGAGTCTATCTAATATGTGTGTGCGTGCACGTGCGGGGGCGCGTGCGTGCTGTGTACTGCGTACGTGTCATGACCTCTCTTACTATATGTGTCTGTATGTGTGTTTATGGGTGTCTCGCCCTTACATGCTCTCACATCTCACCCGTTGCACTTCTGACCTTTCACCAGAACAGAGGCTCATCCTTACATATAATAACCTAACTGGAACTATATATGTAATCTACTGAATAAATGTTTTAATCAAAAGCCTCTACTAAAAGCTTAATACAGTTTCATATCCTACTCACAGTACTCGCATTCAGAGTCTGCTTTCAGTTTCACTTCTGCAAAAGCATGCCTTGCAGACGTGTTTCCTGTCCCTGCTCTTTGAGTGCTTCACCCACTGAAGACTTCAGTATAAGAATATAAAAACATTCAAAAGCCTTTAAAATTATAGATTCAACTCAACAATTTAAAGTGGTTCTTCTGGATTTGTAATAAAGACTAATATAATACCCATATATTTGAACATCTGAATGCATCTAAATGCAACATCACTATTAATAATGAAATGGTAATGATGATTATAAAAATAGCAGCAAATAATAGCAGTAAAATATTCCTACTCCTCTCAATCCCCTCTCTCGACCTCTGGCACACCAGAGGTCGCCATACATTATGTTGGGTCACTCCTTGGCCCATTCAGCTGCCTCCCTGTCCACCCCTGACGTCATGGACATTAGGATCACTGTTCTTAGCTCTGACCCTCTCTAGTTCTCTTTATTCAAACCTGATTCAACCTAATATTACTCAAAACATGAACCTAATTTCGTATTTGGTTTTTGACTTTTATTTTTATATCTCATTCAACCGTACTCAGCATTTGTAAAACTCTTAAAAGCACTGCCTTTAAGAGGATCAAAGGAAGCACGTCTCTGCATGTGCTTCCTGTTGCTCCTTATCTGATCATCAACATCCTGTGCACAAAACTGTCGCTGCTGCAAGTGCCTCTCATCTAAAGTCACCTATCACAAGAAAATGTATCAAGAAAATCATTATAACGGCTTATTCTACTAAAGGATCAAAGAAAAAACAACCACTTTAATCACTAAGTGTAAGCACATTATTAATGACTCCTAAGTAAATTTCATCATAGCTAAAAGCTGAACTCTAACTGCATTTCAGAACCCACATTTCCCGTGTTATACCCTGTTCTTGGTATACCATTTTATTTCATTTTTGCTGCTCTTAATGTAATGGTACATTCTAATTTATACTTTATCAGACTTAACCAAAATATATAAGCTTTCTCCCTTTGCTTCTGTTTTAAACAAAAACTTGGTCACTTCAACAAGCATTTGTTATTCTATACCTGCATTTTATGTAATAAGACTAATTTAGAGCTGCATGTGTTATCCCAATATTTTACATGTCACACAGTTTAGTCACAACCAAACTCCTATTCAGTTCCTCTTGTCTGTCACTTGTTACAGGGCCAGCTCAAATTCAGTTAAAAGCTAAATGAATTTCAGGCCCTAGGCCTCAAATCAATACTGTCCTATGTGTTGATGAACTCTATATGTCTGTAAGCGTGTGCAATCCTTCAATAACTCAGGTCATTCTCACAGTAGATTGGCTAATCATAACGCTAACCAAAAGTTTGTGACCCTCAAGAGATGACTCTCTGAGCCACAACTCCGTTAAAGGCACAGAATGCAATGTGTAAATCTATTTAATATCTGTTTCTAAAGCCTACATTATAACAACATTATAACATTATGTCACTGTGACAACTTATCCTAAAAATCAAAAAGAAATATGAACACCAGCAATTTATCTTCTAAACCGAATTCAGTTCATTTTAATCCTTTCTTTAGAATTAACAATCTCTGCCACAGTTTACCATAACTAAATTCTCAAACAACCCCAATAGTTATAAAATCATACTAAAACCCATTTTAAATTAAACAAATTAAATCTTAAACCCCTCTCTTTTTTGACACATCTCATGTGGCAAAAACTCAAAATGCTTCACCCAAGCTTAGGAAATTAAAAGGGAAAAAAGGTTAGTCATATCATATCATTTCTCAGAACACTTCAGCCATCCTCCTCTCCGGTATTTTGCTCCAGCCCTGAAAACCTGTGTTTAAGGAACAAAATCAATTTAATTATTATGTCAAATCTTCTCAAACTCCTTGCTCCATCGAACTCTGGATCCTTGGAATTTCCTGGGAACCAAACCTGTACTTTACATTTCATACTCCCCCTTTATGATCCAGTCTGTGTCATGACAAAAATAAACTTAAACAGAACAGTTATTAATCATGTGTTACCTCAGTTAATGGTAACTTGAGTTATATCCAAAAATGTTTCCCTCTTAGCATTTAGCATTTTATAATGTAATAATATGGTCTAACCCAAATCAATAAAACAGAAATTCACTCAAAGGAACATCAGCATCCCCAGATTTAAGTCTCCCACTTGTCCTGCTTATGGCAAAAGCAAAACAAAGCATCCCCTTTCTTTTCCTCACATGGTAAATTTGTCCACAGTTATTCATCCCCACCTTAGTCCAGTCACTCACATTCACTCACATGCATTCACACATGATATTTTTTGCTGATCTGCAGCCTTCTGCGCATATAATGAAATGCTCCACATCAGCAAAATGAGCTCAGTCATTTGTTTTATTTCGTTTTCCTTTTTAGGAAAATAGTTCTCTATACTTTTGACTGGATTGACTCGCTGCAATCCTTACTTGGTAATTTTGTCAGCGCCGTCCGTTCACTCTCTTCCAGGCCTGCTTAGAACAAAATGAAAAAAGAGAGCTGATTATTAGCTCATCAAAGTACCAAACAAAATCACCTGACAGGTTTTTTCTGAGTGCACTACTACAAAATTTCTCGGGCCCCTCTCAGACATATCCATGTCTAATCAAACTCCCTCTCTTGAAATAAAACAACAGCCTCCAAAATCAGAAACACTCTCAAAGTTCACCCTTTCAACACACCGAAAACCTCGTCAAAAGATCAAAGACCGTTTGCACAATGTCTCCCTTCCTCACTCCGCCATGTTTTCATTCAACATAAGATATAAACCGATTTCAACAACGTATCATCCCTAAATTATAAATTTCCTGTCCAAATCTGCACCTCTGAACAGACCTGACCACCGTAATCAAATATCCCGTTACTTTACCCTTATATATTTCGCCAAATAATCCTCAACACAACAGCCACCGCTCTCTTGAACTGAAAGCCTCCGAGACACAGACACAGGAAGTGTCTTTGTCACTCACTCACTCCAGCTAATTTGCATAGTGACTCACAGCTCAACAGCCAACTTGACAAGAGAAATACATGTTTAAACCTTATCCCATTATTGAATTATTTTCATTTTCTTTCTATAGTAATCACTGGTTTTAATCACTCAGTACGAGAGCACTCCTAAGTCACTCTTTTAAAACTGCTTTAATCACTTTTCTTCTGTTAATTTCCATAACTCACTCCCCTGTCATCTAACTTCTTTGAGTCAACTTCAAGCTTTAAGTCTATTTTATTAACCATTCACACCATTCTATCACTCATACAAGTAGCAAGCTGATCTTCATTGCATATGCTTGTGTTCTTAGCCAGGTTTATTCAATATCTATTCATTAATCTTCATGAGCTTGTCTTGTCTCTGTAAGGTTAATGCATTCTCTGTTTGTATGTGTATGTGTATGTGTTATTTTTGCATATATGGCCTCACAGTCTGTCAGACACCTTTCCAACCCTCCAGTTAAACAGTCAGTTTTCTCTTTCCCCGAATTACTAACCCAAATTTTAATTTCCCACCTTAAATAAAGCACTCCTGGTCTTCAGCCAGGTGTTAGGGCCTGTTTTCCAGGTTCATGGACACATCATGCTGTGAACAATTCAACCAGAAACTTGCCTTAACTTATCCATTGATTTTAACCTACAATTTCCTTCCGACTGGTGCATCTGGAGAGTTGGTCCAGGTCTGCTTTACTCCTGAAAATAACAAACTGAGACATTTTCATTATTATCATCATTGCTTAAAGGACCCACTTCTGTCTCTTTCCTGTCAGCAATACCAGTTATGTCATGTTTATGTCATGAATATGAATGTAAGCGTTTTCTTCCTCGTTGCATTTCATGTTAATTGAGTGTAAGCTGCTTTCTTCATTGCATGCAATGTGATCATCTTAATTAAGTGTAAGCTGCATCTTCATTGCATTTTCATGTATTCATATTTAACACTTTATGCATGTTTTCACTGAGCTCTAGATTCAAACTATCTTACTTCTGATTCATTTCAAAAATAATCTCACATGTAGCAACTTGTGTGTGTGTGTTTTCTATTCATTAATAGAGTTGTCAGTTATTTTCTTTCATTATTCTTACCTTTTCTAATGTTTACTATGTTTACTACTTATGAGAGGAGTAATGTCTACTCCTCTCATAAGTATCCTAAGTATTCACTAAGGGATATTCATTTTTTACACGAATGAGGTGGGTGGTCTGTAGGTTACAAGCGGATAGAAAGTTCTTCTTTTCATTACAAGCGATGGTGTAGCCTGCCTCCACCCCGCTCTATAAAAATGCAATTTGTTGCTAGGCTGATAATCTTAAAGGTTTTTCATTGCGTCTGTAATATAAGAAAATAAAATACTATTAAAAGAAATGGTTCTCTACAGACAATAAGAAGTCACTCTTTTTTTTCCCATTACAAGCGCTGGTGTAGCTTATCTCCACCCGGCACTATATATGTGTATATATATATATGTATATGTAATCCGTTACTAGTCAGATAATCTTAAAGTTTTTTTATTTTATTGTGCCTGTAATATAAGAAAGTAAAATTACATCCGCTATTGAAAAAAGAAATACTGAGAAAATTGTCATAATATTTAAACATTCAAACTATGAGTTTGTCTGTGGAAAACTGACTGCTGCTCTGTCTCTCTATACAGCACTGACTCAGCAGCTGCGTCACCCCCATGTCTCAGGAACCCCTCCTTCTCTGATCCCCAGATCTCTTCCCCGTCCAAGTACAGAGGGCTGCAGAATGAAAGGATCCATCTTGCGTCTGTGCATAGGATAGTGTGCGCCCTCCTCTCTGTTTTTATTCTCCTCCCTCCGCAGACCCCCCTCCCTCTAAAAACTTTTTTTTATTTTTTTCTCACAACAGGTGGCGCTATTATGGATCATATTACACACTTCCGGATGCAATTCGTCACGCTTAGGGATCAAATTACACACTTCCTGTGGGGGAGGGGAGGGGTCAAAAGGTCAAGGCTAGGGTCATCAATCAAATTGAGACACAAGGTGGGGTGTTATTTTTTTACAGCACTTTGGTCAACAGTTGTTGTTTTAAATGTGCTGTATAAATAAATTTGACTTTGGCTTTATATAGCGCTTTTCTACTGTACTTGAGCGTTCGATTGGTTGTATACAACATGTCTTATTCACCCTTTCACAGCCAGTCATAAAAGCATTTTTTAATGCTTTTTCTACCTAAGTGCTTTCTATTTAAAATGAACTTGCATTGATAATCCAGTGAACACAAGAGAGCAACTTGGGGTTCAGTATCTTGTAGACTATAGCAACTAAGGATCAAGCCACCAACTTTTCTATTAGTAGATGACCTGGTGACCGACCTACCTATCTACAGCCATCTCTGCAGAACCATCTTTAGCTGCAAGAACTTGAAGACTTCTTGCAGTAGTAGGTGCAGTCATGAAGTAGGTACAGGTGGTAGTGCTAGGGAGGCGGGCAGGGCAGATGGGGCTGATCGAATAATCAGGCTCTCACCTATATCAGGAAGTGGCAGGGACCAGAGAAAAGAGCTGTGCTGGAAGCAAAACAGTTGAAAAGTTGCACAACAGACTAAAAATAACTGACTGCAAACAAAAAAATCACCAGCCCTGTGCCAGTGTACAAATAAAGAACTGAATTAGTGGCAGTCGGCTGGTTCAGGTGGAGCAAGAGTAACAGAAAAACTCAGATTAATCATAGAATCATAGAGTTAAAGAGATGACAGAATATGTAAATGGACTGATTCTTATTTAGCACTTTTCTACTCTCTTGGACCACTCAAAGCACTTTATACAACATGCCATATTCACCCATTAATACAAGCACGTTTTTCTAAGCTTGTATGCTATCCTGTGCTGTCTATTGTTATAAAATATAATTGAAGTGCCTATTTGCTAAGTATATATTAAAGTATATATTAAAGTGTAATGTCTGTGAAGGTTCTCAGTCATCCAGGCCATCATAGTCTAAGGAGCTTGGAAAGAAAAGCGTCTGGACTTCTTTAAGTTGCTTGAAGACGTTTCACATCTCATCCGAGAAGCTTCTTCAATTTTAGTGTAATATTAAAGTGTAATGTTAAAGGCCAGCTTTGAGGGTTTATATACTGTGCTCTAGGTCATTAGACTGCTTGGCGACATTAAACTGTGATAAACAGGATCTTTTAGTGCAGATTTTTGTTAGGAATAAAAGAAATATTTTTAATGTGTATCTGCTCATTATATTGTTTTATGTACTTTAATAATGAAGGCTTGTAGAGCAAGGCCACAAATAAGTGCTCAGCCAGACTGAAAAACAGGAAGTTTTAGTGCACAAGGCATATTAATAAATCAAGACACAGAAAAGAGGAACTTTCCGTATAAACAATGATCGAGACTGTGTGACGTGTAAAGTACCAAAATAACACCATATAAGTCACAGCTGATGATTCTAATGTTAGAGAGCTCTTGCAACTGGCGTTTGAGCTGTGCAGAGGTCTCTCTCTTCCGGAAGATGATTAAATAAAGAAATATAACTGTTTTAACACACTATGAGTCGGTTTTCTCTGTTTTGTCATGGAGAAAAAAGAATCGGGTTAAATACTTTCCAGAAAGTGTTGCCTATGTTTGTGCTGCTAGATGATAACAACAGGAGACAACCTTCAGGTGGTGGAAGCCAGATGTGAGGAGCGGGGGTGTAGAGTATATCACACACATCCTGTCGGTAATGCATTAGATTTGCAGGAGACTTTGCACGGTGCACATCTCCCTTCCGTTGTGCACATTTGCAATCAGGTTTTGTTGAATAAAATATATATTTTGAATACACTGAGTTTGCATCTTCTCTGACAAGCCTGAGGAAAAAAGAATCGGGTCAATAATTGGTGCCGTGACCCGGATCCAAAACAGGGTGCATATTGGATGAACTCTAAATTATCTGTTGGCTAGTTGGCAAGTTAAATGACATTCGTGCAAAATTCTTCCAGTGTCTGGACTTTAGAGCAAGATACGTTTTTTTGTTTTGATTTGGTTTGGGGTTTTTTGGAAGTTGATGTCTAACGTGCCGAGTTTATTCTGGGGTTGCCCCCCCGGTGTCTGGACGCAGCGTCTGGACACAGCGTCGGACCAGCGGCGTCTGGAGGTCTAGGTTTATAACCTGAGAACTGAGGACCCTCAAACCATTCTAGAATAGTGCAGAGCAAGAGACGTTTGCTAAGAACTGCAGGTTGATGTGTGCTGGCCATAAAGTGTAAAACTCGTTTAAATTAAAAGGACTTTAAGACTTTAAGAGTCCCATATAATGTGACCCGTCCCACAGGCGAATTTTTACTTTATAGTTTGAGTTGTTGCCTTCCGGCCGCCGTTTTAGAGTACCTGTGAGGAAGACTAAAAGACTCCAGGTTTCTTTTATCCCTACTGCATTTTGTCTCCTTAATGGCAAATAACCATCCTTGGACTTTCTATCACTATTATTGTCATTATTATTTTATATTATTGTTCTGTTTGTTTTTATCCTGCTGCTAAACTAATTTACCCTTGTGGGACAATAAAGAAATTGAATTGAATTGAATTGAATTGATAATCATTAAGTAAAATGACTGTGGAAGCCAGATGTGAGGAGTGGGGGTGTAGTGTATATCACACACATCCTGTCGGTAATGCATTGGATTTGCTTCGCGTTGTGCACATTTGCAATCAGGTTTTGTTGAAAAAAACATATATTTTGAATACACTGAGTTTGTCCTCTGTGACAAACCTGACGACAAAAAAATCATGTCAATACTATCTAACATTCACACAAATTCATACTACCATGAAGTCAGCAACTGGGGGTTCAGTATCTTGCCCAGTGATATTTGGCATGCAGACTGGGGCAGCCTGAGATCAAACATCAGACCTTCTGATTAGTAGACTATCTGCTCTACTTCCTGAGTTACAGCCACCTGATGTGGAGTGGAGAGATGTGTGGAGCAACATAGGCCAGAAGTAATTCCTAGTTAAAGGTTTGCACAGTAGATCCTGAGGCTATGAAGATGACTTCTTTTCTCTATCTATCCATTATTTTACCAGAAGTGTGAGAAGATTTAAAGATAAATATTTCAGCTTACTCTAATAATAACAATGATCACGTGTACATTCAGAAGTCACTGGACATTTTTTTCTTTTCTTTTCTTCTTTTTTTGTTTAGACATTTCCTATAAAAACCTAGCGGCAGCTGTGTGGAAAAAATCCATGTAGACCACCAGCCTGTCTGGCACCTATAACCAGATTTAGGGTCACATGTTTCCCCTTCCTTAGCTTATCTGGTGCTCAGTTTTAACTTTAGCAGGTCATCTTCACCATCTCCACATGCCCAAATGCACTGAGCTGATGTCATGTAGTTGGCTTATAAGATAGTTGCCTTAGTAAGCAGTGGAATATGTGTACCTAACAAAATGGTATTTCTAATTTAAATTCTTCGCTCTGTGATTTGTGTTCCTGAATATGTAAAAGGAATGAACATACATGTGCAGTACATTTCTCCCCGATTTGTGTTTCATTTCTTTACTTGTAGGTGCCACTTTTTTCATTACATATTTCAGTTACACCAAGCGTATGTTTGAATTGACTCTCCCTTTTTTTAGTTGGTAAACATTCTGTTTGTATGTGAGTGCTTTCATTCTGTTTACATGATATTGGTGTCACAGGAGCCAGACTTCAATATTTTAAGTGTAACAATTTGTTTAACAGATTTTCTGAACCAGGGGTAAAATAAAGCATAAATTAGAGGGTTTAGACAGGAGTTTAAATAGAACAAACACATTACAAATGCAACAGATGAAGCACTGAGCATGGCATCTTGACCTGAGAGTGTGACACAGTAATATGGGCAGAGACATATTAGAAACACAATGATAACAACACTGATGGTCCTTACTGCTTTCATTTCAGATTTTTTAACATTTGTACTTACTGACCCCTCGTGTGTCAGAGCTGCAATATGTGACCGCAGGGCACGAGCTTGAGTCATAGCCACAACAAATACGTTTAGATAAAGAACTACAATCACAATGACAGGACCAATGAAGGACAACAATAGATCTGCAACTCCAAAAGCATGGCCAACAACAACCACACACTCCCCATAGCAGGAATTATACCTGCCAGGTTGCACCAGGTTGTCTTTTAGCACAAGACACTGGAAGACTGAAGAACAAATCCAACACAGATAAACACATGCTTTTGTTCTTTTTGGGGTGACTTTGGTAGAGTAATGGAGAGGGTAACAAATGGCCACATAACGATCAATTGATATGAGAACCATGGTTCCTACTGAGGCAGAGGTAATAATGTAGTCCAAGAGAAAATACATACTACACATGAATTCACCAAGGAACCAGCAACCATCTATAATCATAATTTGAAATAACATCAGGAGACCCACCAGGCAATCAGAGACAGCCAGAGAGAGGAGGAGGAGATTGGTGGGGGTGTGCAGCTTCCTGAAGACAAAAGACAGCGACACAGTTATTATTATTATTATTTGTAGCAACAAGTACAATTTTATACAGATATATGTGTAAGACAAAAACAGACATTACTACCGACACACATTTCACTTATACTCTAATATGTTATCTTCATTTTACTGATCCACAAAACCTGGTACCCTTATCTATGACAAAATTATTACTTGAAATGTGAGATGGAGATGATGACCAGCAGATTAAGAGTCACAGTCAGTAAAGAGATGGAGGACAATGCAATATAAATGAGTATAGATACTGAGTGAGGTTGCATGGGCTTCCTGCAGGAGAAGTTAAGAAGCTGTGGAAAGCAGAGTTCAGTTTCTTCAAACATTTCCATCACTAGTAAAAAGGAAGAGATAGCTTGCTGTGGAGTTCCACCACCTTTCTGTCTGAAGCTCTTTGCCATATCCTGATTTATTTACTTTCCTGCTTCACATTGCTCCTCCTCCCTTACCTCTGGTGGTAGCTGTTGTTGGAGTGAATTGCTAAATGTTGTCATTGTTGTGTTTAAATTTGTAAACCTTGCCTTAAACTGCATGTTTAGATGATTTTCTGTTCCTCCCCTACATCTAAGATGTGGGGGTGCTATAGCTATAGCTATAGCATTTAACTGCAGGCACATTCTATGTAAGGTTCTGGTTTCCTTATTCAGTAAGGAATGTTTACTTTCTGCCCTTTATAGCCTCACCTGTGTTTGTATATGGTGGACCATTAAAGGAGATTAGCCATATACAGGGGTGAGGGGAGATGACCCTTTTATGACCAGCAGTCACGTATACACACACACACACACACACACACATGCTTGCACATGCATACACACACACACACACGCAGTGCTTTTAACTGTTATGACACACACCATTTATGGTTTTGCCATGGGTGTTTGTGTAACTGTTTGTCATTGAATAAGAGGCAGCAAGGGGACACTGGTAGTTGAAGTTGACTGGGATCAGGTGAGGAGCTTTCAGCTCCAAGAGCCGACCAGGCTGCCCTTGTGCAGCAAGTGAAAACTGACTGAGAGGAGTTGTCTTGCTTTGTTCACGGTGTCTTGTACAACACTTTGGTCTACCAGGTGTGTTTTTAAAGTGCTATATAAATAAATGATGATGATGATGACAAGTCTCTGAACCAGCCAGGCCTGCAAGTGCAGACCCAACATTCATTTGGTCCTTCAGAGCTGGATCCCAAGAATTGGCCTTCCACCGAGGAGGAAGGCTTCGCTGTCGACAGACACCGAAGTCTGTCGACAGCCAGGACGCCCAGGGCACCTGATGAAAGCCCCAGAATATGAATTTGTGGCCAGGATTGCACAGGACAAAGCTGAAGAGGAGAACTGCCACAAGACTGCTGCAAGGGGGAGAGGAAACCAGAGTGGAAGGAGCAGGTGAGGCTGTTTAGTGTGGGAACTCAAAATTGGGTTAGCGAACCTGGGAGAAAAACTGACTGCTTTAAGTGGGAAAATTGAGAAGGTGTCTGAAGCACTGCAAAGAGAAAGGTACAGAAAGTCACACACACACACAGATAATGGATTAATCCTACTAACACATACACACATACAATAAAGCTCATGAAGACCAGACAGCATCATAAGCATGTGTTTCTGTTTTATCATCTTGTCCGGTTCACTTAGTGAGATGAAAAGTGATATGTAGACTAGTGGACTAGTATTATATTAGTAAAAATGATTGAATTATAGTAGCAGTGAACAGAATGCTGGAGAGGGGTTCTGAATGAGTGAAACTAATAGATCATTGAGTTTTTTGTTTCTCATGTGTGGCAAAAGTTTTAACATAGCACGCATCTGGTAACATGGTAAGAAACTCAGTGTGTAAGAGAACAACAGGGTTGTGTGGTGTGTGTGGCTGATGGATGGATAAATGTTTTGGGGATTAATCTGGCTGATTCATTTTTCTTTTGTTGCAAAGTTGAACCTTTTTACTTTCATGGTGCACTGAAAGTTTTCTTTGATGATCTCTGTCATTTAAGCAGATCTGCATGATTGGAACTGAAAGCGCTACACAACATGTTGTCGGGGGAATGGTCGCAAAGTAAGCTTCTCCAAGCTCTGGAGAAAGTCATTTATTTGGGACACAATCAGAAAGTGAGTCCCTCTCTAAAAGGATTCAGCAAGGTAATCCAGTCTAAATTCTTCTTTTTCTTGTTTGAAATGACGTCATATTGCTGGCAGTAGAAACTTAATGCGACACGATAGGCTCTGCTATCAGCAATAAAAAAATGGGGAACTGTCTGGACTGACAAAAGCTGACAAGCTTGACTGACTTGACACCACTATGCAAGATTGCACCTACCTCTACCCAGATGTGACAACAGGGTGGATGTATGTATGTATGTTTCTCTGTTGCAGGAGCAGGAGGATGACAGAGACCAGAGGAGGAGATTGTAGGGTCACATGAGAGTGTGTGGGCCCTGCAGACTTAACCATTTAGCTGCTACTTTTCTGAGTTACTGATTTTTGTGTAAAGTAACTGTATTTACTGGCTATGTGTTGGTTATGCTATCACACTGTATTGTTGGGAAAATTTTGAATGTTACAGTGGGGGAAATGTGCATACAATGTGACACTGTGTTGAAAGCAGTGTCACTCTTTTTATAGCAGCAGGTTGGTAACTTCATAATTTAAAGCAGCACCTCTGGAATCTGCTGACCCAGGCCTGACCTCCAGGACGCTCCAGTGATAATGCTTTTTCCTCTAAAGGATTCACACAGAGAGAGACATAAGTGACTATAAAGCAGGATGTGCAGTGATTACAGAACAGTTTGATGTTGTTATATGTTATACGCGAAAAGTGAGCATGAGGGCCTCTTGGTGCACCTGCTTGCTGCTGCTGTGCGGAAGGGGAGGGGGCGGGCTGCTTCCAAAGTGCACATTTGATTCATAATATTGTCAATCCAAGCCCATTATGTAATAATTATTTTTCCTAGTTTGTGTGAAATCCCAGAAAAAAAACCCATACAAAGTTTAGGTCTCTTAGGTTATTAGTTTATGTTGTGGGATTGGGTGCTGATACTGGAGTGCAAAATTACTGATGGAAGATGGACAAGAAAAGGTCAAAGCCATCAGGTCCTCAGTTTAGAAAAAAAGAGAAGAGGAGAAACAAGCAAAAGATACAGATAAGCAGATCTGTCTTTGGATAATGGCAGGTATTATGTATCCTGAAACAAGATAACAACTAGATAAACATTCATTAGTAGGGCCAGGACTCTGCAGTCTATTTACATCTACAGGCCAGGTCACTCTTTCAATGATGAGGATGTACACATCCTGGACAGGGACGAACGCTGGTTTGAGCAGGGAGTGAAGGAGGCCATTTACGTGAAAAGGGAAAGACCATCTCTGAATTGAGGAGGGGGCCTAAGGGTACATCTGTCACCATCTTACAATGCTGTGATTGCAGCCATTCCCCAACTCTCTGTGAATGGTACTCATGGCCATTGATCAGTGGTTGTTGATCAATGGTCATGAGAATTTGCATATTAATGATGTTGTCGGAACCAATGATCAAGGAACTGACCTCCCAGCACATTGTTCATGCAGTGGTGCTAGTTTCAGTCATTGTGCAAATGTACTGTTTATAAGGTTGGAAACCTGCAGTCAGCTGAGACTGAAGAAGTCACCTGGATGAGTGACGGAACGTTTCTCCCACTGAAAACATCCAGATGAACAGAATCAACTTTTGGGGTTCTGTTTACGTTTGTTAGCCAATTGGCTATGATAGTAATCAGGCAGTAGACACTGATATAGCTTATTGAGTCTTGTGGACTGTGTTCAGCATAATATCAATTTGCCATTAATTGGAAGAGGTGTATTGTTGATTTGTCTGCTATTCTCAGAGTGGTATGAATTATAAAGGCTGTTTTTTTATCCATTTGCATACTCTCTCACTATATAAAATATATAGTGTATCATCTTACTTATTTTGCACCTGTTGTATTTTATTTGTAATTTCCCTGGCATCAGTAAAGTTTTATTTTATCTCATCTCATCTTATCTTACCATAGTTCAGGGGGTTGGGAAGCTCATCTTATAACCAGAAGGTTGCCGGTTCGATGCCCAGCTCCGTCTGTCCTGGTCATTGTGTCCTTGGGCAAGACACTTCCCCCTACCGCCTACTGGTGTTGGCCAGAGTGGCTGATGGCGCGATATGGCAGCCTTGCTTCTCTCAGTCTGCCCCAGGGCAGCTGTGGCTACAGCTTTGAAATTCACATGAGTTGTTCGCACTAAAGTAAAAACCACCATCATTTCATGCGGCTACCACTTTGGCGCCAGGTGTGGTCTCAAGACTGGAGCTGAACAAAAACACCATGATAACAGACTGTGCTTAGACTGTTTCTTCCTATCCTACGCAAGGCCACCTGGGTTGACCAGCGCATATGCTGCAGGCCCGGATGCGCTGTCTACACTGGCTGTCTCTCACCTTTTACCTATCCCTGTTGCTTGTCATGTGTTTCAATGGAGTATTAAGAGTTTTTCATGTGCTATGCGGAGAGGTGGGTTTTTTTCTGTTCTCAAACTGATCTCCCTGTTGGAGCTCAGTCTGGGGGGAGTTATTTTTTCTCCTTGTTTTTCCTGATGTTGTTTATTTTCCATTGTTCGGTTCCGGGTCGCTGCTCGTGCGGCTGACTGGCCAGCTACCTAGCCTGACCTGTCACCCAATGTGATGTTTGTGTATTGTATATATGGTCGGCAAGGTCAGTCTCTCAATAGCCCCTCGGGGATGAATAAAGTCTTCTGAATCTGAATCTAAACTGTGGTTTGCCTCCACCAGTGTGTGAATGTGAGAGTGAATGAATAGTGGAATTGTAAAGTGCTTTGAGTGTCTAGAAAAGTGCTATATAAATGCAATCCATTATTATTATCTTATCTTAAATATTCAGTATGGTTCCGACAACAGTTATTAACATATATTAATGTACAATCCTTAATATGGTTGGTGTGTGTTGGGGGGCAGAGGGAGTGTTTGCTCAGGTCACCAAAAGCCCTGGACCACTGGGGATTAGGCAGTGAGTTCAGGGGTTTTTCCACCGCTGTATGACAGAGGTGAATAACATAAACCTGACCTTGGAAGCATGTGATTTGTTGCTAGGCTGCAAAGGAAGGATGGGGCAGTGGGTAGGCCAGGGGTCCAAATGGTCATGGCTCATTTCATGGGGCAATTAAGCTAAGCCAAATGGCTCCCTGACCTAGGTTAAGCAATGGGTGTGGCTTGTGGCTCAGCTGCAGAGGAGGGATGGGACAGAGATTTCAGGGTACAGTGCCAGGAGAGGATGGTTGACAATTGGTGATCATTGTTTAATCATGCCCCTCATACATAGAAAGTGGGACTAAGAGGAAGGAGAGTTGAAGAGGAGCTGAGAGACAACTGTCTGCTTACAGTCTGCATGTAAACAGTTTGTGTGAAAGAACATTGTGAAACAGCTGGCACGAATGTAAAAAGTAAATAACACAAGTATGGAGGCCTTTCTCGCCTCACCACACTCCCTGCGGGTGGCTATTGCCCTCAGTCATCAATGCTTTGGTGGTTTTTGGTGTCCAGGGCTCGGGGCTCAGGTATGTACTGGCTCACTCCCAGTGGCTGCTTGACTGGGCCTGGCATCCGTGGCTCAGTCGAATCCCTTCGGGGGGTGGGGGGGACCTCAGGCCTCTTGGCCTGGGGCTTGGTCCACTCCGGCGCAGCTGGGCTATGGCTCCCCACACCCTCTATGTGTTATAGTGGCGCCTAACTGCCTAGTAAAACATGCCAAACCCACAAAGCATGCAACCAGCAGAGGTACAGGCATAGATGGTGACAGAGCTAGCTGCGATGCAATGGGAACAGGGGGATGCTGAGGCTGTGGTGCTGAGCCCTCTGGTGGTAGCAAGGAGCCACTTCAGTGATGTTCACCTGGTGATCATAGACTAGCTGGGGCTTGTGCGGGAGGACCACTGATGACATTTCCAGGGAGGTCAAATGGGGCTAGAGGATCGACCTTTCGCCTGTGCTAGGAGGCTGCATTACACAATGATAATGTGACTGCAGCCCGACCCCAAAGAGGGAGAAGCTTGTTAGTGAGCCTCGATGCTCGAGCAGTTCATGGAGGGGCAGGAACGGCGGAGGCGTGTCTTCTGCCACTGGCCAGCGAGAAATATGTACAGTGTGCCGGTAAGGTGCCAAGGGGGCATATGCAGGGGCTATGGTGGACTTGAGCTGTACGCCCAGGGGCATTGTTGGAAGCAGAGTGTGGAGGTTAGATGTGTGCATAGAGCAATCTGCAACTATTCCATAGTGCTGGTGGAAATCAAATGTAGCAGAAAAATGCAAAGACTCAAGGTTGCTGTTAGCTCCTGCCTGACACACCTCTTATGAATTGGCCATAGTTTAGTAGGTAGGGGTGACAAATAGGGACATGTGAAATCATTAATTCCAGTAATTCACTCCATGAAAGATTTTTTACTAGAGAAGATGTCACGAAACTCTACGTTCGTCCTTTCACCAAATGATTAAAATTAATGGTCAAATGGTGTGTCCTGACATAGCATCGATATTTTCACATTTTTTGATGATTAGGTAAATATTATATCCAGTGAGTGACAACACACAGACAGAGGACAACCAGCTGGCTTATCATACCTGATGACTGGACGCACGGGATATGATAAAACTCTAGACAGGCTGATGTGCGCTGGTCGTGTGCATCCTAACCCAATTGTCAGTTAGTGAATCAGTGAGCTACTACAAGATCACCTTTTGTAACCGTTACCATTATTACTTGCCACTTCAGCATTTCTGTGAATATTGTGTTTCAGGTCATTGAGTCAGCATCCACAAAAGTGATACTGACTGACCATGGCACTTCATTTATGTCTTGCACACTAAAGCAACTGTGTAAGTAAAAGTAATTAAATAAAATTTGTTTATATAGTGCTTTCCACAGATAAAAATCATAAAGTGCTTCACAATACAAAGAATGAAAATACAGCATATACCAATGTAAAACAATAAAATACAACATAAAAACATATAAATTAGTTGAAAGCATAAAAATGGTGGAAGAGAATTCCACAACCGTGGTGCTACTGCCTGAAAGGCCCGATCACCACGAGTTTTAAATCGAGTGTGTGGGGCCACCAGCAGTCTCTGACATGATGACGTTAGAGTTTGGAAAAATGAATGCGGTTTCAGCAGGTCAGATAAATATTGGGGAGCTTGACCATGTAGGGCCCTAAATAGAACTAAAATTTTAAAATGAAACCTAAAACTTACAGGCAACTGTCCTGATTCTTTACTTGAGGATGAGAACAAACAAACACTGGTCTAGATGAGTTCAGTCAAACAATGATCTTATTGAACACACACGTGGGGAGATGTATACAGTAGCATCATCACCATAGATCTCTGCTAGAAAGCACACTTCAAAATGGTTTTCATATGTCAGGGTTCAGCCCCTTCTTGTGTCAGCAAATAATATAACATGCATTAGTTACAGTTAGTGACAGTTAAACAAGTTTCCGTTATCGGCAACATTTTTACCATACATGGCGTTTTCAACCGTCTTACCCTCCAGATGTTTCCTGTTGATTTGCACTTCTTATGCTTATCTTTAGCACATCCTGTACCAACTGTTGCTATGCAGGCACAAATGCAGTTACAAGCAAATATATATCTCACTTCTGGCCTAAAACTCATCTACTGTTATTTGTGTCTGTAAGCGTGTTTGCATTGACCTTTCTGCGCTCTGAGTCACCTTACACAATATATCGTCTGGACATTCACGCCAGATGAAGCTTATGACCTTAAAAGGACTGAGCGCCAACTCTTCATGAGCACATTTGCAATGTGTGTATAAAAATAACTAGAGCTACACATTAAATAAAAGTTTTAATAAAATGCCACTAATAAAAGCCATGTTAGCAATTATGTATTTTCTTTTAGTTCCACATTCCCTCTCTTGACCTTTTGAAAAAAGGTCACCATACTTTCCATTGTGTAACTCCTCGATCCATTCGGCCGCTTCCAACTCTACCAATGGCATCATGGCCATCGGACCTATTGGTCCTGAGTCCACAGCCCTCGCTATTACCTTCTCCAGCAGTACTCTGGCGCAAGGAATGAGACAACAACCGCATGTGACCACTATCCCTATAAAAGTAGCAATAGAAAGCATGGCAGACATAAAAAAAACCCCCTTCCATTGCCCAAAGACAGAAGTCATCCAGCTCTCCAGCGGGTTGTCAATTGCCGAATGTTTGTGCATGGTTTTAGATAAAGTTTTCAGCCCCTCCAGAGCTCGAGTTACGGAGCCATCTGGAGCGGTGTTGTTGGGGATAAAGGTACAACACTAGTCTCCAAACATGGCACACATGCCCTCTTTCTCCACCAACAACATGTCCAGGGACATTTGATTTTGCACTCCCATCAACGAGGACGGGCCCAGCTACTCTGCGAACCGCTCCATGGCAAGGCTGGTTAGGTTTGAGAGTCTCAGCACATTGTAATGGACATAATTTATGCGGTCAACATTTTTATTTGGCGTTATCCATATGAATATACTTTCAAACCCTGAAGCTATTTGATCCACTAGTTTATACTCGTTCAGAACTCCCCTTGGCACTCCTCTTGAGTCGATCTAGGTAGGCGAGTCGGTTCTAGGGTCATAAGCATGTGTTCCTTTTGTCCCTCTCTTTAACAAAATATGTCTCTTACGTCTTGCTGCCAATGTGCGCGTGTTGTGTTGTGGTATGGCTTTTACCTTGTTCCCAATTAGCATGAGTGGAGCTCCTAAAAAACATCCTCACACTCCTCAAAGGAACACGAACCAAAAGGGTGTGGTGTCCACAATAGTAATATAAACCACTTCTGGCCCATGTGCCAATTATAATGTTTACGTCACTTACATTGTTTATGGTTCTCCCCATGAGTGTGACAGTGCACCAAGATCGATTTTCCCCAAAGTGTATTTCACTGTGTCCGTTGAGAATTTGAAACATGTATAGTTATTAGGTTTGGGCATAAATGGTCCTACTTGTGTATGCTTATGAATTGGTGGAAATAAGCTGGACAATATAATGCAGTTGCCAGTGCTCACAGCTTCTCTAGTTAACCTCAGCATGCAGTTGTAGCCCCACTCGTCCTCTGGATACAGTGACACGGGCTCAGTGAACAGGCGAGGTCTAGCTGAGGCACAGGCAACACAATCAGATACATGCTGCTCTCTAGCATTTTGAATCACCCAATCCAGCCAGAGATTACTGTCACTGAATCCGGTGGCGTGCTCAATCAGGTCCTGAGGCTTCAGCCTAGTGTAATCTACCATCACAACTTTTCTGTCTTTTGTTTCTGCAATATTTGGGTCTAAGGGTAACGACACGTTCCTGAGCTGACCTGTTGTGTTCACCACAATATTCCCACGGACCGGCTTGGGCTTTGGGTTTATTAAATTCACTTTGATCACCCCGATTGGGTCAGTTCCCAATACGTCCCCCCCAATTATCAAATAAAATACCCCTCCCGGGCTGTCGGACCTGGGCAGAGTGTTCCATGGTCCCAAAGACAGCGTGACAGGATTCTGTGAAGTGGAAAACTCCCTCTGTATAGCTATTCCCTTCTGTGCTGCGGGCACCGATGGTTGCCACCCCAAACCTGTCCAACTCACCACGTTACTCCACAGACACCATTGCCCTGACCGATGATTTCCTGAATTTGTGCATATCATGGAATGGCTACAAACCCACATATCATATCCCCTCCAGCTACTATTCTTTCCCTCACAATCAATTAGGTCGTACACGTCGAACGTGTACGCCGTCGTGGACCCTTTAACAAAGCCCAGCTCTATTCCATCATATCTGCTGAGACACTCAGCCCCTTTTACCTGACACCTCACACTTTGACATTTTGGACGACACAGTCATGTTGGACACTGGAGTGGATGGACTTCCGTGTCTGGGCAATTCGCCTGTCTGCCAAAAAATAAACACACATATTAGAACACTTAAAAACGCCAACACCCCCAATACTTTCCAACCGCCCCAGAGCCCCATGTGTGGAATTCTCATCCCTTCTCCTGGCTTTAGACTGGAGCCTCTGTCTATTAAATTTTCAACCTTATTACCACACCCATCTTTCCAGTCGAAGGATTCTCTGCGATGCTCCGCTTCTTTCTTCGGCCTTTTGGGTAGACTGTGTTGGGATTTAGAGATTCTTTTATTGCTGCCATATACTCTGCCTTATGATAAATGCATTAATAACATGTTCTACAGTATTATTTTATCAGTAATATTGTTTACAGGGTTCATATTGCATTGAATATGTTTGTCATCACATTCATTCTATTCACAGGTTGAGTTCATTCTATACACAATGCATAACTGTGCTTGTTTAGAGTTGATGTTCTATCCAAGAGGGTTTTAAGCTTCACTGGTGAGAGTGTCCAGGTGATACATGTGGAGGGAAGATGAGAACATAGCAGGTTAATTGCATGCATGCTTACAATACACATAAATCTAGTAGCAGGCCTGAGCGAAGGCCCAAGTGTCTTCTGCTTCTTATTTGAGACCTGCGCCAATTCAGTCTACTTAGTGATTGAGGACGAGGGTCCATTATTAGCCCTTAGAGGCCCTGAAGCTTGAAGTTATTACCTTAAAAGGAAGGTGTTATCAAAAAGAGAAGTTATATGTCTGTTCATAGTTATTAGAGATGTACAAGATGTACCCTTGTCTGTAAACAATGACTGGACATAATGTATTTTTGACCTGTATTGACGTGTATGTGGGGGTGTGATCCTCTATGCTATAAAACCAGAACTCAGTGTATTTTTGTCAGAGCAAATAAGCCATATGCTGACGGTTGTTCTCCGTTGTCAATAAACTCATCGTTTGATTGCACTTTTCTGGGCCTCCGTCGTTTGTTGTCTGGTCTACAGTTGATCGATCTCGCTTCATTTGGTGGAGGATGCAGGGCAACTAAAGATCAGCAGTAAGAGGTACAGGTGTTTGTTGTCGGCGGAGGTCGAGGCCAGATCAGGTGATCGAACGGCAGACGTCACGGTGATGGCTTGACTATTGGGCCCGCAAAAAGGTAAGGCACAAACCTCTTAAACTGAAATTGTGCTGTATTGGATTATAATTCTAGAACATGTAGTCAAGTGGTTATCCGTTGATCTCTGTTTTGAGTTTTGTTTGAAACGAAAAACTTTGTTGCAACGAAAGTGAAACTTAAGAGTAGTGTTGTGTTCACGGTCGCTCGGAAAAAGCAGTACTGAGCTAAAAGTAACTAGAGATGTTGTTTTAAGGAAATAGAGAGAAGAGAGATTGAGCTGTGATTGAGGAATAAAGAGATTATAAGTGTTTAAAAGTCACGGAGCCGAAGGACTCCACCCCCGGGAAAGACGTTTCCTGGGTATTAAACTAGGGGAGGGGCCCCGCTGAGATTTTGTGGCCTCAGATATAGCCCTGGTGATCGCAGAGGATCATTGTTAGGGAGACACTTAATTGTGAGAAAAAGAGTAAAATACCGGACGCAAGAGTCCGAGGAAGTTGATATATGATTTAAGAGAAACTCAGGCCAGCCGTAAGCTTGAGGTTTTGCAGTAAAGCCAGCCGAGCAGTAAAGTGAAACTAAGGTCTGTTGTGTTGAAGTAACTCTGAGAATAAATACTGTGAGCTATGAGAGACGATTAAAAAGTATTACCTATGCATTTGTGGACCCGCTGTGGTCAGTGAAAAATTTGTGGACCCGCCGTGGTCAGTGAAAAATTTGTGGACCACCGTGGGCCGAGAAAAGCTGTGTTTTTGTTGACATATCTGGAGAATTTGCAGACCTGTTGACGTCTCTTAAAGACGAGCAGCGGTGTGTATATCCGGGTTGTAGGGACCCACTCATACAGCTGGAAACCGTGACGTAAGAAACTGTCTGAAATGATTTAAGTGCCAGCCGGCTCATTAAATGAGGGGTAGATAAAAAGGCATGCTCATTGTGCCGGTGTTTCATTATAGGTGCTTGGAAATAGACAGTGAGAGGCCCACGGGGATCCCATTAAGGCTGCTGAAGCATTTTCCTGTTTTGTGAGCGTGCCTTGGGTGATTTTGAAATACAGTATCACTGGACAGGGTGATTCTAATATAAGAGTTATTTTAATCCAACCAGAAACAGAGAAAGAAATAAAGCTGTGAGCCTCCTCCTGAGTGGAGAGAATTTGCAGAATTTTTGAGTATCTCTTGTCAAAGAAAAGGGAAAAGAGATTCTGTGTACGGCAGACCATGAAGTTTCTAGATTAGATCAGAGAGAACTAATGTGGCCGAAGGTTGGATCTGATATGAGGCGAACAGAGGACCGGTCTAAAAAGATTAAAAGGTACGCACAAACCTGTTCAATAAGCAAATTTGTGCAAATTGGCTGAATTCTAAATTATCTGTTCGCTGAGTAGATGATCTTAACTACTAAATTGGCGCAGTAGTGGTAAAACTGAATTCTCGAGAATAAAGTAAAACGTCGAAGTAATGAATGAGTAACTTGGAAGTAATGAGAAGCTTTGAAGCAAGAATAATGAAACTTTGAGAAACAGACAGTACTGAGTTAAAAGGTTATATGGTATTTCATGGTAAAAGAGAAAAAAAGACCAATGCATGTTTAAGAATAGAAGAATATAAGAGTTATTGGTCAGCTTATGGTTTAATAAGTGTCAAACTCACGGGATTGGAGAATCCTGTACCTCTTTGAGATTTCAAAGAGGAGCTCCGGCGTGAGCATATGTCAGGTGGTGTTGCCGAGAGTTGTGGGCTCGGTGAATAGCTAATGATCAAGAGGATCATTTTGGGAGACGCTTATTTGTAAGTAAAAGGATTAAGTTCGGACGAGGAAGTCCGACAGAAAACACCTGGTGCTGTCAGGATGTTTAAGTGACACAGAAGTTCAGAAAATCGAGTCAGAAATGGTTTTGTGGCTCTTGGTAAACTGATTTTGAAGGAAAATCAGTGTTTATTGTGCTGAAGTAACAGATCCGGCGCGGTCTGACGGGAAGAATCAGCTGCACAATTCTGAGTGTGCAGTGTTGTTGATATTAACAGATCCGGCGTGGTCTGAGGAAAAGAAATAAATTGGTTAATGGCTGATATATTTATATGAATTTTGGTGGATCTGCTGAGGTCCAGAAAATAATCAATGCGGACTGTGTTTGTTCGAACGTTGATAAATGATCCAGGAAGAATTGCCCTGGGTCTGTGTCTGTGTGTGTGTGTTGTTCAGTGACAACATGCACAGTTTAAAATTGGGCGCTGTTCCTCCCTCTTTTTGGTTTCAAAACACAAAGGCTGTTGGATGAAGAATTACTGTGTGAGGAACGGCTTCACTTTTGATTAGGGAAATAATATGCTTACTTTTGGGTTTATGAAGATCTCGTAACAATCTGGGGGAAATGCCGGGGTAAAAAAGAGTGAGCTCGGACGAAGGGGTCCGAGATAAGAACACCGTGAGTTGAGCAAGGTGTTTTAACTGACTCAGGATTTCAGAGAATCGAGTCAGCTGTGATCTTGAGTTTTAATGGTAAGTTGATTTTAAAGGAAAATCAATGTTTACCATGTTGAAGTAATTCTGATGATATTACTAGATGTGTTGTGATACAAGTAAAGAATAAGTTGTGTAAATGTCAACACACGATTGTGTTGAGATGTATGGATCGGCTGCGGTCCACCTGATAAGTTAATACTGGGTAAACTGAGACAATAAACTGTTTTTAAATCTTCACTGGCTGCAGTGATGTACGTGTGCTGAAGATTACTGGACCCGGCGAGGTCCATATGATGAAGTTCTTGGGCAGATAAATGACAGAAACAGTTTCTGAATTTTGAGGAGAATTCTGAAGCACTGAGGTTGAATTTTCTCTGTGCTTGGTGCGCTGTGTGGACTTGTATCAGAGTTATAAGTCCAAAGGTTATGACCTGGAGGTCATTCATGGTGTTTAAAGAAGAACAGGAATTAGAAAAGGATATTTAATGTCATATTTTGTGTAAATTGAGGAAAACTCACCACATGTGTTCACCTTTTTTCATTTAAAGGGACACAGACATTAACACACACACACCCAGTTCTTGGGTGTGAGTTATTTCCTCTTTTAATTTTAAACTGCAACACGTGTTCATTGAACTAGAATTTCAGCAGTGGATGAGACAGGATTTAGGTTAGGGCTAGTCAAAGATAAAGATGACTTTTATTAGTCCCACAGCTGGGAAATTTGTTTTGTTAAAGCAAAAGTGCAAAGTTATGCAGCAGAAATTAGAAAACACTGGAATGCAATAAAATAAAGTAGAATAGAATAAAATAGAATACCAATACTATATACAGCTGAGTAAGAAAATACAAAATACAACTTTGTCAAAGAAAGAATTGCACATATAGCAGTCTTATTGCACATATGAGGGTTCTGGTAAAGTACTAGTTCTGGTAAAAGTAAAAACTTAGGTTTAAAGTTTTATGCCCTGGAGGCCAAGAGTCGTGTGTAGAGAAGAACATGACTTAGAAACGGACATTAAAGGTCACATTTCGTCTAAGATGGGGAGAATTGTCCCATATGTGTTCATTTCTCTTCTTTTTAAGAGGACAGACGCACTGAGTGTTGTCTACTTCCTCTTTCTGATTCTAAGCAAGCATGTTTGATAAAATACTCTTAGGAAAGCGTATTTTGAGTGCTTCTAAGTGTGTGAATGTTGTGAGTACTTGATTTGAATGATTCTGTGTGATTTGTACAAAATAATAAATAAGTAATAATAACTCATAGGAGAGTGCGTGAGTAGAGGAGGCCTGAGAGAGTGTGTGTGCGTCAAACAGGAAGTCTGATTATAGCTGGGGAGAGACGTTGCAGCATGAAAACAGAGGAATTAGAGACTGAATGTCTTAAGAAAAAGTAATAAAATATATTAATTACATGTTTTAGAAAAAGAAAGACTGAGAAAATAAATACATGAACTAACAATTACATTAATGAATAGAAAACACACGTACACAAATTGTTACAGGTGAAATGTTGGGAATAATCAGAAGTGAGATAGCTTAATATACTGATGAAATGAAGAAAGCAGCTTACATTCCTTTGATTTCCAGAGTCAGTGTGTCCCCTCCCCTCATAGCACCCGTGCCCACTTGGCCCCCGTATCAGGCGAAGCATGGAAGGCTGGACAGCCCATGACGGGTAAGATCCCACCTCGAAACCCTGGGACAACCTAAGGCAAGGCGCAGTCACGATTGCTTGAACCTAGGTCCCTAAGTGAGCTTGGACTCACTGGAGGAGACGGGACTTCAAGGGTAAAGCCGCTGGGGCAGAGGGGGAAATGTCATTAACAATGACGAGTGATGAGCCAAAGAGGGGAGACACTCACTGTCTTTCAGGGTGAATTGTTCCCTGAACCTGAAAATCAAGCTCTAACTTCTGGCTGAGGACAAGGAATGTTGTTATTTAAGGAGGGAGATCAAATTTGGGAAAGAGAAAAACTGACTGTTTAAGTGGAACCTTGTGAGGGAGTCTGAAAAAAAAACCACAAAAGAAACATATACACAATCACACACACAAATAGAAAATGCGTTAACCTTTGAATACAAAAGAGCTCATGAAGATCAGATAGCAGGTTTAGCATAGGAGTCTGTTTATCATGTTGTCCAACTCGCTTAGTGTGTAGTAAGTTTCAGAAGAGAAAATTTAGAATTTAGTGATGATGGTGTGCAAGTTGTGTGGTGTTTAACGAGATTTTCTGTGTATTGAGCAGGTGAGGTGATGTTAGTTGACCTGAGAGTGTCAGGACCCTGAAGAACTTGTGGCAAAATGTTCTGTGTTTAAGATTGTTGAGGTTGTTGTTGTAGTGATGGGTTACTTCTATTGGTTAGATTTGTGTTGTTTTCTTATTTTAATAGAGGGAGTTTTATCAAACATGCACATGTCTAAGGGGGTCCATCATTTTTGTAACAGTGCACTTAGAAAAACCTGTCAGGTGATTTTGTTTTGTGTTTTGATGAGCCAATAATCAGCTCTCTTTTTTCTCATTTTTGTTCTAAGCAGGCCTGCAAAAGAGTGAATAACAGCGCTGACAAAAGTCTCAGGACAACAAAGATAAGGTGACCTTTTCCAGATTACAATGGGCAGAGGAGAAGGCTAAGTCTCTGTCTAAAAGGACTGCCGCGAGCCAATCCAGTCCAAAAGCAGAAAGAACTATTTTCCTAAAAACAAAATAAAACAAATGAATGAGTTGATGTTGCTGAGAGTGAAGACTCTGATTATTTGCGAGGGAGTCCACACTATCAGCAAGACCTGATGTTAATGCATGTGAGTGAATGTGTGTAAATGGATGGTGACTGGACGGACAAGGCAGACTATAGGTTGGACCGACTGGACACTGAGATAAAGACTGGACTAAGGTTAGACACATGACTGATAACTGTTCTGTTTTAAGTTTCCTTTCTTATAACACAGGTCGGATCACAAGTGGGGAAAAACTGAGTATGAAATGTGAAGTTCTGGTTAACATACAGGTTTTTGTTTCTAGGAACTTCCAAGGATGCAGGCTGTGGATGGAGCCAAGAAAAGATTTGACATAATGATTAATTTGATTTCATTCCTTAAACACAGGTTTGAAGGGCCGGAGCATGAATATTTAATATGATATGACTAACCTTTTTCTTTTAATCTCCTAAGCTCGAGTGAAGGATTTTGAGTTTGTAACATATAAGATGTGTCACAAAAGGGGGAGTTATAGGATTTAAGGTTTAATTTGAAAGGGGTTTTAGGATCGTTTTATGACGTTTGGGGTTTTTGATAATTTAGATATAGAAATTGTTTTGTGGTTCTTTTTGATCTGTTTCTATGCTCAGATGGTGATGGTTTATATCTTACCCTGGGCGTGTTTAATAAAACTAAAAGTGTTGCTCACACACATGAAGGGCATGGAGATTAAGTAAAGTTAATATCAAGGACAGAGCCCAGAACATGATATGGTGAAACAACTTTGAATGATTAAGGGAACCTTAGATGAACACAGTAGATTAGTGAGGTGTAGCAGAGAGAGGCTTTTTGTTTTCTATCCTTTACAGGAGAAGATTTCAGGACCACAGCGACCATAGGGGGGCGAGAATCCTGGAAGCCCCAGACCGAACGGAACCAACCAGAGAAAGGAGAAAAACAGAGCACAAATACACCTAGTTGTTTATATTACAAAGAAGATCAAAAGCTTGTTAGACATAGGTTATAATGGAAGCATAAAAGGGATGAGAGGAACTTTACATAACATAGAAATCCTGCAACAATTCGTAAATTGCCCAAACACAGTGTTCAGACCGGATATGCGCTACCCGTTAAAGGGGCGAAGAAATCAGGCCTAAGTTTGAAAAATGAAATGGGTTAACTCGATAGAGGATGTTTCCAAAGGTCGAGAAAATAATGTAGGCCCTTTTACCAGGAGAAAGCTAATTGTATCTTTTACACTTTATAGTGTGCACTGAGGGAAGTCAGGAATAGTTTAAACTAGGATTGAAAAAATTAAACTAGGTGAAAAGGGGGTGTAGCAAGTAGATTTAGGGCAGCTCACAGCCTGGCGTAAACGCAAGGTGCTGTCACACAGCTTAAGTTATTTGTTAGATTTATTTTTATGACAAAATAATAAGGAAACATTGAAAACATACAACCCGTTGAGGAGACAGATAGGGTTGGGGAATTGAAGGGTTTTGTTTGTTTAGCATAATCACTTTTGTTATATTTTAGCTTTAACAGGGAACATGCCTCTCTGGAGCTTCTCTCCTGATGCTACCCTGCCAAAGACCCTTATCCCTAGAGACTATGTCAGCTCCCAAACAGACAACAACAAACCAAATCTAGCAATAAACAACTTAAACATCAATAGTAACAAAGCAAGAACAATACAGAATCCACATCTGAACCGAAGAATAAAACAGTGAAATGTGGATTATTAAATATTAGGTCTCTCACCCCGGAAGATGATTGAATAAAGAAAGACAGGTACTTATGTATGTCAGCATAAGGTGGAGTCCAACAGAAGCAAGGCACCCTACATGCGCACAGCATGCAGCAGGGGTTGCCAAAATAATGTAGAAAACAGCACATGTAGTGAGAGAACACCCACTAAAAGTTCTGATTACACATAGTGTGGTGGCATATGTGAACTCGCAGGCATTCACTATGACATCATTAGCATAACAGAGACTGAGTAAAGTTTTAGATGCTCCAAATCTGACATTTACACATGAAGGAATCAATATGGCAGATTTAATGGGATCAGGAGAACCTCATGATTGTACTAAGAAAGCAGAAGTTGAAGGGAAAGTCAGGGAAGATTTAAAAGCAGAACCTATCCCTGGAGTTGAGGATTGGTTCATAGATGGCTGCTGTCATCATGATGAAGAAGGATCGAAAGCAGGCTATGGTATAGTCTGCAAACAAGGAACTGAATTTGAGCCCACGAGGAACTCCAGCAGTGGAAGGAGCCACGCTGGACTGGTCGTTATGAGGTCGTTGCCAGAACAGCTATAGCAGGTCAACTAAAAGGGAAAGGCGATACCTGGTATCATTGGTCGCAGTGTGTACCAGCACATGAGAGGTTGGTAGAGGAAAACCCCTCTACACCCAACACAGGTGGTAACGAGCAGAGGCAAAATAAATCCTCTCACCTGTGCAACGGGCCAACCAGTAGTCTACCTGGGAGGCCGAAGAGAGAAGAGGAGCAGCGCAGAAGGTCGCCACGCCAGCAGAAAGGAGCGATGACAAGTTGAGGACTCCACAAAAGCAGGGGAGTTTCATTCCAGGATACAAAGTTTATATAACATGATGCAAACACACGAATCAGAGACACGTAATGAGAAAACTGATTAGAATGTTCCTTACAACTACATGTTTATTGTATGCAATGATATTAACTATGGCTGTGTTGTTTATTGTCTATATTTTGTAGGGCACTCCGGACCACTTGTCTGAACACGGAGGCCAGTCCAGCCCAGCACTTCCTGAGACTGTAGTTGCTAAAACGGGATCGGTAAAAAACACAAAAGCGCGAGGTGTCAGGTAAAGGTGATGAGTGTCTCAGCATGAATAATGGCATAGAGTTGAATTATGTTAAAGGGTCTACCAGCTCATTCACGTTTGATTTGTGTGACGTCATTAAGTGTACAGGAGCTAGTAGTAGCTGGAGAGCGTATGATGTACGGGTCTGCAATGACCCCATGATATGCTTAGGGCAAATTTAGTTGATGCAAAGTCTAAGCCGCTCGCAGAAAGCTTAATCACCATTCTGACTGATCAGATGGTAACTTCGGGAACAGTAGCTCAAAAGGAACAGGAACCAAAAGAGAGATTACTTCTGACGACAGATTACTCTAGACTGAAGCCTAAGGATTTGATTGAGCGTGCCACCGGTTTCAAGGACAGTAACCTCTGGCTTGATTGGGTGGCTCAAAATGCTAGAGAACAACATGTATCTGACTGTGTTGCCTGTGCGTCAGCTAGGCCACGTTTGTTTATAGAGCCCGCACCGTTGCATTAGAGGATGAGTGGGGCTATGATTGTATGTTACAGTTAACTAGAAGTGCAGTGACTACTGGCAACTGTACTTTGTTGTCCAGACTTTTCCCTGCCGTTTCAAAGCAGACAGCAGTGGGATCATTTATGCCAAAACAAGATAACTACACATGTTTTAAGTTTTCTACAGATAATGAAAAGTACAAGGTGGGAGAGATCGACCCAACTTGGTGTGCTGTCACACTCACGGGACGAACCACCAACAATGTAAGCGACCCTAGCATGATAATTGGAACATGGGCAAGAAGTGGGCTCTATTATTACTGTGGGGAAAATACTCGTGTTCCTATGGGAAGCGTAGGGACATGTGCGATGGTGCGATTGGGAGCTCCGCTCATGCTTATTGGGAACCAGGTAAAGGCTATTCCACAACACAACACACGTACCTTAGCCGCCAGAGGTAAGAGACATATTTTGGCCAAAAGAGGGACCCAGGGTACACATGCATATGACCCTAGGTTAAACTCTCCAACCTGGATAGACTCTATTGGAGTGCCCAGGAGAGTTCCAGATGAGTACAAGCTGGTAAATCTGATAGTGGTAGAATTTGAAAGTATATTTCTTTGGGTGACACCTAATAAGAATGTTGATCGCATTAACTATGTTCATTGCAATCTGCTGAGACTCTCTAACCTAATCAGGGATGCCATGATGGGGTTCGCAGAACAATTGGGTCCGAGTTTGCTGATGGGAAATCGAATGGCCCTTAACATGAGAAGGGAGGCGTGTGCGCCATATTCGGAGACATGTGCTGCACTTTTATCCCTATTAATACTGCCCCAGATGGCTCAGTAACCCGAGCTCTGGAGGGCTTGAAAACTTTGTCTAAAACTATGCATGAACACTCAGGTATCGAAAATCTGCTGGGGTCCTGGATGACATCTGTGTTTGGACAATGGAAAGGTGTGGCTATGTCAGTGATGTTTTCTTTGACTGTACTTTTGGGAATACTTGTCATCGCTAGTTGTTGTATCATTCCTTGTGTGAGAGGATTGTTGGTAAAAGTAATGGCGAGGGTTCCTAACCCTGGCTGGGTTGAGGGCATCTACCAGATGAACTTAGAACCCATAGAGTGGGGCAGGGAGTGATACAACATGAGGTATGGTGACATTCCTTGATGGAATGTCAAAAGAGGGAATGTTGGGATTTAGAGATTCTTTTATTGCTGCCATATACTCTGCCTTATGATAAATGCATTAATAACATGTTCTACAGTATTATTTTATCAGTAATATTGTTTACAGGGTTCATATTGCATTGAATATGTTTGTCATCACATTCATTCTATTCACAGGTTGAGTTCATTCTATACACAATGCATAACTGTGCTTGTTTAGAGTTGATGTTCTATCCAAGAGGGTTTTAAGCTTCACTGGTGAGAGTGTCCAGGTGATACATGTGGAGGGAAGATGAGAACATAGCAGGTTAATTGCATGCATGCTTACAATACACATAAATCTAGTAGCAGGCCTGAGCGAAGGCCCAAGTGTCTTCTGCTTCTTATTTGAGACCTGCGCCAATTCAGTCTACTTAGTGATTGAGGACGAGGGTCCATTATTAGCCCTTAGAGGCCCTGAAGCTTGAAGTTATTACCTTAAAAGGAAGGTGTTATCAAAAAGAGAAGTTATATGTCTGTTCATAGTTATTAGAGATGTACAAGATGTACCCTTGTCTGTAAACAATGACTGGACATAATGTATTTTTGACCTGTATTGACGTGTATGTGGGGGTGTGATCCTCTATGCTATAAAACCAGAACTCAGTGTATTTTTGTCAGAGCAAATAAGCCATATGCTGATGGTTGTTCTCCGTTGTCAATAAACTCATCGTTTGATTGCACTTTTCTGGGCCTCCGTCGTTTGTTGTCTGGTCTACAGTTGATCGATCTCGCTTCAACTGCCAGTCAGCCCGTTGCACAGGTGAGAGGATTATTTTGCCTCCTTGCTGGCACCTGTGTCCGGTGGAGATAAGCTTTTCTCCACCAAGCTCTCGTCTGCTACTGCACACTGCGACCAGTGGTACCAGGTGTCACCTCGCCCTTTCAGCTGGACTGCTGTTGTGGTGCGAGCTGTCACCTCGTATGGCCCCATCCACCTGGGCTCTTTCCACTTCCGTTTGATGACCCTCAGCCACACCGCTTTAGCGTCTGGGACCGACCTGTCCACAGCATGTGCTCCAGCTGCAACCTGTTGTGTGAAACTTGAGACAAGAGCTTTTACTTTTTTCCAATATTCTGCATGAGTTCTGTTACTCTTTGTGCTTTCTTCTGCCGGGACCGCTGTCCAGGGCGGTGGAAACTGTCTTCCCGTCTGCAGCTCGTATGGTGTGTAACCTGTGGATTGGTTTACAGAACATCTTATGATCATTAAAAGCAATTGGCAGGGCTGCGACCCAATTGAGCCCCGTCTGTGCACAGATTTTAGCCAATTTGTTTTTTAAATTTAGGTTCATTCTTTTTACTTTCCCTTGGGACTGGGGATAGTACACTGTCCCAAACCTATGTTGCACCCCCAGCATCCTCTCCACCTCCGCCAGGTCTTGGTTTTTTAAGTGGGTCCCATTATCTGACCGAATTCATTTGGGAAACCCATGCCTGGGGATGTAGTGATTGATCAAACACTTGATCACACTTTTGGCATCCTCTCTTTTGGTGGCCCATGCCTCTGGCCAGCTGGTCAGAGCATCTACATACGCCAACAGATACCTGACTCCTGCTGGACCTACATCAATCATGTCGGTGAAATCAATGACAGTTTCTTCTCCTGGTCTCTCTGGGATGGGGAACTTACCTGCTTCCGGTTTTACCACTGGTTTTGGATTGTGCATCCCGCAAATAAGGCTCTGAGTCCTGGCTTTCTCCTTGATCATGTGTCTCAATAACGGATGCCACCAGTGGCACAGATTTCTTTCCATCTGAGCCACTCCCACATGGCCGAGCCCGTGCGCCTCTGTTATCTTTTGTTTCGCCATTTTTGCCCTCAACACCGGTTGCCTGTCGGGTCCTCTCCACAAACCCCCTTCTTTCCAGGCTCCTCGGTCCTGCCACACCCCCTTTTCCTCTGGGGATGCCTCCTCCACCATATTGATTCCTGATTCCTCTTCTACAGTCACCTGCACCATTTGTCTTCGTCCTTTGTATCCTGCTGCTTCCTTTGCGGCTTCATCCACTTTCTGATTTCCTTTAGCCACCATGTTCGTCCCTTGAGAGTGTCCTTTACATTTTATGATACTTACCTCTTCCGGGTCTTCCAGGGCCTGTTCCAGTTCCTCCATTTCTTTTTTGTGGCAAATTGGGCATTTCCTGCCGTCCTGAATCCTGCCCTTCTCCACTGGGCAAGCTCCACATGGGCTGCTCCAAATGCATAAGCTGAATCCGTGTAAATGTTCACTCTCTTCCCCTTAGCGAGTCTCAGGGCACAACTTAATGCAATTACTTCTGCTCTCTGGGCCGACTGCTGCCCTTCAATCCTCCTGGCCTCTTTGGCCTACAATTCAGTGCCTTTTCTGCAAACTACAGTGTAGCCTGCTTTCAGTCCTTCTTCATCTCGATGGCAGCATCCATCTGTAAACCAGTCCTCAGCTCCAGGGATGGGCTCCGCCTTCAGGTGTTCTCTGATTTTTTCTTCAGCTTCTTCTGACTACAGGCCTGTTGCACTTACGCCTGTAGTGATGAAGTGCTTTGAGAGACTGGTCTGTCAGCACATCAGGGCCAGTCTGCCTCCCACTCTGGACCCCCACCAATTTGCCTACAGGACAAATCGATCCACCGAGGACGCTATCACCATAGCGCTCCACACTGCGCTGAGTCATCTGGAGCACCGAGGAAGCTATGTGAGAATGCTCTTCCTGGATTTCAGCTCAGCATTCAATCACATCATCCCGGAGATCCTGGTCCAGAAACTGTCTCACCTGGGACTCTCCACCCCCATCTGCCTCTGGATCAAGGACTTCCTGACAAATAGACCACAGTCTGTTAGACTCGGCCCCCACCTGTCCAGCACCATCACACTCAGCACCGGGTCTCCACAAGGATGTGTTCTGAGTCCCCTCTTGTTTACGCTCTACACATCCGACTGCTCCCCTACCCATCTCTCAAACATCATCATAAAGTTCGCGGATGACACCACAGTGGTTGGACTCATCTCAAGGGGGGATGAGTTGGACTACAGAGATGAGGTCAACAGACTGACTGAGTGGTGTTCAGTTAACAACCTCCAACTGAACACCACGAAAACTAAAGAACTTATCTTGGACTTCAGGAAGGGCAGAGCAGACCCGGCCCCACTTTACATTCACGGGAACTGTGTGGAGAGGGTACACTCCATGAGGTTTCTGGGCGTGCAGATCTCTGATGATCTCTCCTGGACTGCAAATACCACGGCGGTGGTAAAAAAGGCCCAGCAGCATCTCCACTTTCTGAGAGTGCCCAGGAGGAACAACCTGGAGGAGAGGCTGCTGGTGACATTCTACAGAGCCACCATAGAGAGCATCCTAACGTACGGCATAACAACATGGTATGCAGGGTGCTCAGCTGCAGACAGGAAAGTACTGCAGAGGGTCATCAACACAGCCCAGAAGATCACTGGCTGCTCTCTGCCCAGCCTGGAGATCATTGCAAACTCTCGGTACCTCAGCAGAGCTGGCAATATCATCAAGGACTACTCTCACCCCAGTAATCAACTGTTTGAACTATTACCGTCAGGCCGACGGTACAGGTCACATAAAACCAGGACAAACAGATTCAGGGATAGCTTCTTTCCCAGAGCTATCACCATAGCCAGCTATCATTATATTAATGCTGCTATCCTGTATATATCGTACTTACTATTGTTTGAGTACTTACGATTGTTTTATTGTACTTTTTTATTTTACATTTATATTTATTATTGCATTTTGCACCAAGGGAGTGGCACTCCAATGTCCTTGTACCCTGTACAATGACAATGAAGGCTATTCTATTCTATTCTATTCTATTTTGGCACAGTCGTGCAGTTCCCCTGACCCCATTAAATCTGACATTTTGATTCCTTCATGTGTGAATGTCAGATTTGGAGCTTCTATAACTTTACTCAGTCTCTGCTGTGTCAGTGTTGTCACGGTGAATGCTTGTGAGTTGACATATGCCACTACACTGTGTGTGGTCAGTACTCTCAATGGATGTTCCCTCATGTTAGGGTTCAATTTTGAGAGAGGAATCCATAAATAACCACAGATCCAGGCGTGTGCAATTAGACAGTATTTTAATAAACACATGTGTGAGTTCAACAACCCAATCAGTGTTGAACTGTCTTCCTCATATTCAGACAACTGTTTTATGGGGTTAGGATAGTACCGCCCCCTCTTTTGCAAAACAGACAATAGTACAGCTTACGTCACTTAAACCACAACATGTTCCATGAACTTTAGCATAGTCTAAAACAGAACATCTTCTTCGGGTCCACGCCAGGTGCTTCCCCTCAGCTCGTCTTCGCTGTCGCTTCCCTCTGGTGCACTTCCTCTAAGTACGTCGGCACACTTCTGCAAAAACACATCTTCACTTCTGCCCTACCAAAATAAATCTACCATGGTGTGTATGTGTCTGTGCGTACACGTGCGAGGGCGCGTGCATGCTGTGTACTGCGTACGTGTCTGGATGTGTATGTCTCGCCCTTAAATGCTCTCACATCAGCCCGTTACACTTCTGACCTTTCACCAGAACAGAGGCTCATCCCTCCCTATAATAACCTTACTGGAACTATATATTTAATCTACTGAATAAACACCCTACTCTTTGGGTTGCGCTCACTCTGCTTTCGGTTTCACTTCTGCAAAACATGCTCTGCAGACGCATTTCCTGTCTCATTTTGGCACAGAGAGTATTTTCCTGTCTCTGCCCTCTACACAGAGATCATAAAAGCATTAATAACATTTAAATTATAGATTCAACTCAACCATTTAAAATGGTTCTTCTTTGGACCTGTAATAAAGGCTAATATACTACCAATATATTTGAACATCTGAATGCATCTATGAAAGCAACATCCCTATTAACATGAAATGGTAATGATGATTATAAAAATAGCAGCAAATAATAGCAGTAAAATATTTCTATTCCTGACACTTCCCCTTTTGACCTCTGGATGACATCCAGAGGTCACCAAAACAACGAAAAGCATGACCGAAACTAATAATTCACGGAGTAGATCCTAGTCTAAGACTAGATCCACCTTAACTGTAATGGATAAAAACCTTCTCCCTACTATGCTCTAACTTACTCTGTTTCCTCAATTGTTCTCAAAACATGAACCTTATTTCATATTTGGTTTTTTGACTTTTATTTTCAAATCTTAATCAACCGTACTCAGCATTTGTAAAACTCTTCAAGCACTGCCTTTAAGAGAATCGAAGGAAGCACGTCTCTGCATGTGCTTCCTCTTTGCTCCTTATCTGATCATCAACATCCTGTACACAAAACTGTCACTGCTGCAAGGGCCTACCTCTCATCTAAAGTCACCTTTCACAAGAAAGATCATCATAAAATCATTATAAGGGCTTATTCTACTAAAAGGATCCAAGAAAAACAATCACTTTAATCACTCAGTGTAAGCACATAGTTAATTGCTCCTAGATAAACTTCATCATAGCTAAAAGCTGAACTCTAACTGTATTTTGAACTCCCATTTCCTGGGTGATAACCTGTTTGAATATATCATTTTATTTCATTTTGCTGCTTTTAATGTAATGACTCCTTCTAACTTAAACTTTATCAGACTTAACCAACATATATAAGCTTTCTCCCTTTGCTTCTGTTTTCTGTATTTCTGTATTCTGTAACTGCTTTTTATATAAGAGGACTAAATTAGAGCTGCATCTGTTATCTCAATATTTTATATGTCACTCAGTTTAGTTACAAGCAAAACTCCTATTCGGTTCCTCTTGTCTGTCACTTGTTACAGGGCCAACTCAAATTCAGTTAAAAGCTAAATGAAATTCAGGCCCTAGGCCTCAAATCAATACTGTCCTGTGTGTTGATGAACTCTATATGTCTGTAAGCGTGTGCAATCCTTCAATAACTCAGGTCATTCTCACAGTAGATTGGCTAATCATAACGTTAACCAAAAGTTTGTGACCCTCAAGAGACGACTCTCTGAGCCACAACTCCGTTAAAGGCACCAAAATGCAATGTGTATGAAAAAATCATTTCTACATATATAATCTCCAATATTATTCATTTGAGTCAGCGAGACTTTTAACATCCTCATAAAAACTCTCCTCTACCCTAGAAATAAATCTATTTACTATCTGTTTCTAAAGCCTACATTATAACAACATTCTAGCATTATGTCACTGTTACAACTTATCCTAAAAATCAAAAAGAAATCCCACATTTTCTACTCATAAAATCTTCACTATTTTCCCCAAAGCATATCCTTTATTCCCACAGTTTCCCCTTTAAGTTTCATTTTAATCCTTTCTTTTAACAAATCCTCAGTTTTACTATATCTAGATTATCAAACAACCCCAATAGTTATAAAATCATACTAACACCCATTTCAAATTAAATCTTAAACCCCTCTCTTTTTGACACATCTCATGTGGCAAAAAACTCAACATGCTTCACCCAAGCTTAACAAATCAAAAGGAAAAAAGATTAGTCATTTCATTTCATTTCTCAGAACAGCTCAGCAATTGTCCTCTCCGGTACTTTGCTTCAGCCCTGAAAACCTGTGTTTAAGGAACAGAATCAATTTAATCATCATGTCAAATCTCCTCAAAATCGTTGCTCCATGCAAAGTCTAGATCCTTGGAACTTCCTGGAAACAAAACCTGTACTTTACATTCCATACTCAATTTCCCCACTTATGATCCAACCTGTGTTATAACCCAAAATAAACTTACACAGAACAGTTATTAATCATGTGTCACCTCAGTTGATGGTAACTTGAGTTACCTCAAACAATGTTTCCCTTTTAGCATTTAGCATTCTCCCAACCATATAATGTAATCCCATAGTCTAACCCCAGTAAATAATTTTCTCAAAGCACACATCAATATCCCAAAATCAGCATCCCCAGATTTAAGTCTCCCACTTGTCCTGTTTGTCAACCTTTTATTTATTTCCCCTCTTGGTCCCATCACTCACATTCACTCCCATGCATTCACACCTTATGTTTTTGCTGATCTGCAGCCTTCTGCGCACGTCATCAGATGCTCCACATCAGCAAAATGAGCTCAATCATTTGTTTTATTTCGTTTTCCTTTTTAGGAAAATAGTTCTCTATATTTTTGACTGGATTGACACGCTGCAATCATTTTTAGACAGAGACTTGCCGCCACTCAGTCTCTGATTGTAATCAATTATAATTCTGTAATGCCCACCTGATTTTCGTACTTGGTAATTTTGTCAGCGCCGTCCGTTCACTCTCTTCCAGGCCTGCTTAAAACAAAAATGAAAAAAGAGAGCTGATTATTAGCTCATCAAAGTACCAAACAAAATCACCTGACAGGTATTTTTTCTAAGTGCACTGTTACAAAAACTATGGGCCCCTTTAGACATGTCCATGTTTATCAAAACTCCCTCTCTTGAAATAGAAACAACAGCCTCAAAAATCTAAAACAATCTTAAATTTCACCCATTCAACACACCGAAAACCTCGCCAAAAGCTACACCGTTTCGTACACAACAATAACCCCGGTTAAGCACTTTACCATACTCAGATTCAGCCTAACACCTTACAACAATGTGTCAACACTAATTTATAAACCTCCTAATCAAATTTGCACCTCTGAACAATCTACCCCTCCTTTAAGGCCTCAATCACACACACACAGCAAGCTCCTCTGTCCACATTCACACGAGCTCTCAAACTTTTTCCATACTCAGCCATATCTCAACAATTTAACTTGGCAAAAGAAATACATGTTTAAACTTTATCACATTATTGAATTATTTTCATTTTCTTTCTATAATAATCACTTACTTTGATCAATCAGCACGAGAGCACTCCTGAGTCACTCTTATAAACACTTTTCTTTTGTTTTTTTTCCATCTATTTTAAATCTTTCCATCAATTGTATTAACCATTCACACCATTCTCTCACTCATACAAGCAGCAAGCAGATCTTCATTGCATATGCTTATGTTCTTAGCCAGGTTTTAAATCAATATCTGTTCATTAAGCTTCAAGAGCTTGTCTTTATAAGGTTAATGCATTTTCTGTTTGTGTGTGTATGGGTATATGTTATTTTGCATCTATGGCTTCACAGTCTCCCAGACTTCTTCCCAACTCTCCAGTTAAGCAGTCAGTTTTCTTTTTCCCCGAGTTACTAACCCACATTTTGATTTCCCACCTTAAATTACCGCCCTCCTGGCCTTCAGCCAGGAGCTGGGGCTTGCTTTTCAGGTTCCTGGACACATCATTCTGTGAACAATTCCACCAGAAACTTGCCTTAACTTATCCATAGATGTTAACCTCTAACTTTCTTCCGACTGCTGGATCTGGAGAGCCGGTCCAAGTCTGCTTTACTCCTGAAAATAACAAAACTAAGACACTTTCATTATTATCACCAGTGGTTAAATGACCCATTTCTCTATCTCTGATCAGAAACACCAATTATGCCAGGCATGTAAGCGTGTTCTTCCCTGCATTTTATGTTAATTGGGTGTAAACTGCTTCTTCATTAAATTAATTCATTGAGTTCCTCATTGCATTTCTATGTCTTCATGTTAATGTACACTACGTGTAAGCTGTTTCTTCATTGCATCCTATATATTCATATTTAATTTATGCATTTCACCACTGAGCTTTAGATTCAAACTATCTCACTTCTGATTCATTTCAAAAATAATCTCACATGTAACAATTTGTATGTGTGTTTTCTATTCATTAAGGTAATGACAATTATTTTCGTTCATTATTCTTACCTTTTCTAATGTTTACCTCTTTGTTATGCTGTAGTGGACATCCCTAAACAATTCATGAGTTCAGGCTTCAATTTTCAATCCAATTATATCCTATATTCTCGCAGTCAAACTCGTCCAGCTTCATCTCTCACTGGTCCTCTCTGCACAATGTCCTGTTCGGGCTTCAAAACTCCAGCAAACACAGTCTCAACTCAGCTGTTGTCTTCTTCTCTGTTTCTTTACAGTCTTTCTTTCAGATTAAGTCCCAGCATGGCAAAATATCACTCAATGTCCAGTGCTCTTCCACAATTCTTTATCCCACTGTTCAACTGCCCAGCCTGTATTTTCACAGTACATGTTACATTACTCTTACATGCTGCTGCTGGTCGTCAGTCGTCATCAGTGTTAATGGATCAGTGGCACTGCCGTTTGCCTGCTGTATTCAAGTCCACGATGTTCTATCGGTCTTCATCAGGCGATTGACTGTCCTTTGAACTTCTTCTCCGCTTCAGGGACAAAGTGAGAGATCCAGCCGCACAATTTCGAGCCAAAAACTGGCTTATTCTCCCAATTCTTTTAATCTACTTTTCTGCTGCTGAACTCAAGGTTGCACTGTTGAGAGAGTCCACCTGTATTGACACACTAAACCATATAATTAGTATTATATTCATTTTTACTTAAAGGCTTCATTTGCTTCATGTGCCTAGAGTTAACTCATCTATCTCTCTGTGTTCTTTCTGTACACCCTCAGTTCCTTTTATGGGCATGCAGAGTTCCTGTTCACTATTTCCTGTCGCTGCACCCCCGGTACACAGAGCCATATTTCCTGTTCTTCAAACTAATCTAACTCCTTTGTTTTTTTGTTTTTTGTATAAACAATACACCTTTATTTCACTCACACACATTTAAACCGAGCTCTTTCACACATCCAAACAATTAACCAAGTGTATATGCTTATGTGTTTCTGAACTGAGAGAAAAAGACACTCAACCTCTCATACCATCCCTCATGCATTTCTTGAATTAAAAGCACTTTCAAACTTTAGCACATCCTACTTTTCATCACACAAGAAACATATTTCACACTCCTTTATTTCATACACACTTTTTAAATGTTCTAACCTCTTTCAGACGCCATAAATCGTCTCACACGCACTGCCTTTCTCTCTCTCAAACTTCCCCTTTTCACTTACTCAGAAAAATCACCCAGTCACTCAAATCAAATACTGACGGCATTCACACAGTGAAAATCACACAAAATACGCTTTCATACGAGTATTTTGGACATGCCTTCCATAATCAGAAAGAGCAAGTCAAAGGAAAAAAGAAAAAGAAAACTGAAACCTCTCATCGTCTCGCACCCCGCTTCTCCACACACACACATAATTGAAAAATAAAACACACCAACATTTATGGCTCACGAAATATAGATCTATCAAAATTCAGTCATTTACTATACATCCACACTAATATATTCAAACTGTATTTACACTCTCATAATAAGCAAAACCAACCTCTTATATACAGGCATTTAGCAAAACGCTCCATTCTGTCGAAACTGAAACCACTCTCTCTGCGCGTCTCCGCTGCTCATTTGCATTTACACACCATCAGTGCACATCCGGCTGTGCATCACTGACACAGAGATTGATCTTACTCATAGATCTCATATTTTATATTACAGACGTCTTATTAATTACAACTGCACAGATTTTAGGCCTCTTAAATCCTATAAATTTCGACAAATTTACCCATAACGGTCCGACCGATAAAGTCCCTGACTTTTTTGCGACCAATTTTAGCCAGTATTCCGTCCCTGACGGTGGCCCGATTGCTAATGCCCTAACCAAATTTATCGTAGCCAAAAAAGCGCAGATACCGTTCCAAACGGTAAAGTGGTCCAACCACTGGCTTATCTCAGGATGCCCTGTACCCCACGGTCAAGCCAAACCGAGCTAACCCTACTCTGTGATAGGTCAACAATGCGCGTCCACATCGAGGAGGGATCGCAACGTCCGGGCTATGCGCTTCTTAACAGACGCCGCTGTCGTCCTAGACAAATTTAGAATAATTTGAAACAACAATCTACACCCAACACAGGATTAAGATTGAGGACAACCCTCAACAGTTTTAGAGATTCCCCAGTCCTCTTCGGATGTTGCCCGAAACTATCCCTAGTCATCGCTAGGTGAAGGATAAATTTCTCTATCCAGCAGGGAGCGTCACCTCCGAGAAAGTTCTTAAGGATTGCATAACCAATGGGACTTGAACCCACACAATGACCAAATTCCCTATCATTCTAAAAGTTCACTTAGCAGCTCCAACTGCTTTAATTCTCTTTTCATTCCTTTATTCTCATTACTCAGTACTGTCACTTATACTTCATTATCATTACTTCAACCGGTAAACTTCATCAAAATTTCGCCAAAATTAAAAAACAGACATTTACCAGTAATTACAGTGAGTAGACTTTAATTTGACATGCCCAATGTGACACCTTTTGGAAATATATTTCAACAGGCAGTGTCTTACCTTTCAATGCCCCGGGGAATGCCTGCTCACTTTCACCACTGATTACCGTCTGCCCGTCCAATTACCACGGACCCCGGATCTCACCAAAACCCCAACATTCCCTCTCTCTCACCGGAACGAGCCCCCAAATGTTAGGGTTCAATTTTGAGAGAGGAATCCATAAATAACCACAGATCCAGGCGTGTGCAATTAGACAGTATTTTAATAAACACATGTGTGAGTTCAACAACCCAATCAGTGTTGAACTGTCTTCCTCATATTCAGACAACTGTTTTATGGGGTTAGGATAGTACCGCCCCCTCTTTTGCAAAACAGACAATAGTACAGCTTACGTCACTTAAACCACAACATGTTCCATGAACTTTAGCATAGTCTAAAACAGAACATCTTCTTCGGGTCCACGCCAGGTGCTTCCCCTCAGCTCGTCTTCGCTGTCGCTTCCCTCTGGTGCACTTCCTCTAAGTACGTCGGCACACTTCTGCAAAAACACATCTTCACTTCTGCCCTACCAAAATAAATCTACCATGGTGTGTATGTGTCTGTGCGTACACGTGCGAGGGCGCGTGCATGCTGTGTACTGCGTACGTGTCTGGATGTGTATGTCTCGCCCTTAAATGCTCTCACATCAGCCCGTTACACTTCTGACCTTTCACCAGAACAGAGGCTCATCCCTCCCTATAATAACCTTACTGGAACTATATATTTAATCTACTGAATAAACACCCTACTCTTTGGGTTGCGCTCACTCTGCTTTCGGTTTCACTTCTGCAAAACATGCTCTGCAGACGCATTTCCTGTCTCATTTTGGCACAGAGTATTTTCCTGTCTCTGCCCTCTACACAGAGATCATAAAAGCATTAATAACATTTAAATTATAGATTCAACTCAACCATTTAAAATGGTTCTTCTTTGGACCTGTAATAAAGGCTAATATACTACCAATATATTTGAACATCTGAATGCATCTATGAAAGCAACATCCCTATTAACATGAAATGGTAATGATGATTATAAAAATAGCAGCAAATAATAGCAGTAAAATATTTCTATTCCTGACACTCACTATGTGTGCCATTTTCTGTATGATTTTTGCTATCCCAGCTGTGTGTTGTGTGCATGTAGGATGTCTTGTCTCTGTTGGATTCAGTCTTATGCTGACGTACATAAGCACATCTCTCCCTCCCCCTTTTTTCTGAAACAACACCCCATTTACAACTCCATGTGTACAGGGATTTGGAACGGGCACAGTGTCAGTACGGAGAATGGCGTTAATGGTCCTGAGGTCATGCACCATCTGTACTTCCCTGTCCCATGCTTCTCCACTGGCAAAATGGGTGTGTTCCAAAATGATTGTGAGGCCTCAAACACTCCTACTTTCAGTAGCCCTTCAGTGGTTTCTGCAATCCTCTCCTCTGGTTCTGGCTTGTGTCTGTACTGTGGTCTCCAGATTAGTGCTTCAGACTTCAGCTGGAACAGCAGGGGCGAACAGGTCGCCAGGCCCACGTCCGTGGGCCCCGCGGACCACAGAGTGTCAGGGAGTGTTGAGAGCGCGGCCACTGCATCAGGATGATCAGTTCTCTCCCTGCCATGTGTTCTCGAAATCTGCTGATGTTCTAGTACCACTGCGTAGTTTGAAAGACAGGTGATACGATATGTTTTGCATGTAGGTGCGTACCAAACATTTGGAATCTGTGTGGCCTGCCACCAAGCACTGTCCAATCCTCACTTGACCATTGACCACATCTCCTTCGCCTGATGACCTTCATGGACCGCCAATGTGATATGGGGTGCCGAATCAGACCCAATTTTGTACCAAGGCAGTTGTTCGTCCGTAAATTTTACTGCTGCCGCGACCCCCTCTGGGCCTACATAGATGTTGTGTGAACATACATTCCAGGTCTGACCTTCAAGATCAGACTGGAATTGTTCTCAGTAGATGTCATCATCGTCCCTATCGTAAAAGAGAGTGACGTGGTAAGAATCGCGGGGCGGGGAGTAGACGGCCAGACTCATGATCCAAGGCCTCCACAGCTGGTATTGTCTCAAAATGCCTTCTTCCACCAGCCGTCCCCAGTATATGTCGGCTGTAGGTTGTGCACAGTCTTGTACCAGGTATTGGTTTTTTGAGTACATCCCCAGGCACGGAAACTGTGTTCCTCTTGGAAGGGTAACAGTTAGTCAATCTGCACAGCACATGATAGTAGCTCCCAGCTTAATGAGCAGATCCCTGCCCACCAGATTTACAGGCACTTGAGGAGACACCACATATCTGTGTTTCAAAGTCTGTTTCCCCAGCTTGGTCAGAGCTGGATCGGTTACTTACTCATTGGAACCCCAGAGAAACCCACCACACTCACTGTGTGATTTGAGAGCATTGCGCTGCTTGGTGTAGCTTTCAGCGTTGAGTAAGTCGCTCCAGTGTCCACCAGGAAGGTCATCACTGTGCCTTCCACGGTCATGGACAACATAGGATCTGCCATTCCTATGTTGTCTGGTCTCTGTGGGTCCCTTCAGTACTGCTCCTCCCCCCAGCCCCAGTCAGCCACTGGGTACCGAGTGACGGGGGCTGCGCCTGGATTTAAGACCTGGTGTCCGCCCCTGTAGACTCCTCTGCCTCTGAAACCTCCACGTGCCTGGGGTCAATAGTCTTGTTCTTGTGGTCCCTGGCCGGCCCAGTGCAGTCCTGAGCCCAGTGTCCTTCACCTCCACATCTGAAACAGGCATTCCAAGACAGTTCTGGGAGTCCCCGAACCCCGAATCCATCACGCCCTCTCTGTGATATGCCAGACCCCAAATCCCCGCGGGTCACCTCTGCCTTGGGCCATTAGCGGGCCACCGGTCATCAGGGTACAGGTTCGGATCGAGATCCGGCCAATCAGGTGTCAGATCAGCTTGGGGCCTCGCCACCATCATTTTCTTGGTCCCCTCCTTAGCCTCCTTAATCTCCTTTTTCTTCTCATTTAGTTTATTTCGGGCCTCGGTCAGCTGTAACTTCAACAGCTGTGCCTGCACCTCCTCAAGCTCCTTTTTCTGCTTGTTCGCCTCATCCAGCTTCAGCTGGAGCCGATGCACCACGTGTCTCTCCCATTGAGTAGAGTCAGCGACAGCAAAATCTGGATTCTTTTCTAGGTCGGTTCTCACTCGTTCTGGTAGACCTACCAACACCGCTGCACAGAACCATGCCCTGTCCTCGCCTCCCTTGCCTGGGTGTATACCTGTCTGTGACATCCACTGCTCTTTAGCTCTTTCTAAAAATTCCCTGGGAGTGTGTTTAGGGTCCCAGGTAATTTTTGATATGGAACCAGCATTTGGGGTCAGGTACTTCTCACGTACTACGCTAGATAGCACATTTTCCACATCCGAGTATGGGGTGTCATTGGTGTCACGGGTGGTGTTAGCGATTCGCTCCACGTCACCCTAGACCTCCACCCAACATACACCTGGCTCCTATCGCTCGAAAATCTCCTATGGCCAGTTGCTCTCCCTCCGTCAGGGTTCTCAGTTTCCTTAGCCAAGCCGCTCCTCCCTCTGTGATAGGTGGGAGTTGCTTGACTAACTCTTCCAGACCTCTGATCTTGTATGGGCGATACACTGGTTGACACTCCGGACACATCATCAATGGTAGACAGAGCTGCTGGTCATTTCCTGAGTCCAAGACCACCCCTTTATTTTGAGTCCCTGCAGTGCTCAGCAAAGAGGGAAGGCGTCTCAGCTTTTAGTTCTTTCGGAAAACTGACTGTCTTTTCCCTCTGTCATCAGCCAACAACCTCCCCGACTGTTACCTGAGACCCGGTTTTGCACTTACCTTCTTCGTCTTCCCTTTCCCGCGTTCCACCGCCAGCACCTCTCTTTCCATCTCTCATCCTCATGCAACTTTCCAATGACTTTCCCTACCCACTGGTCTCCCATAGGCTTACTGTCTATCCCTATCTCCAGATTCCTCTCCCTCATGGGAGTGGGCAGACCCTGGAACTGCGGTCCGGGGTCATCACCCTCCGATTCCTCGTCAGTCCACTGGGTCTCCTCTTCCTCCTCTACATGTTGTCTCGCACCCGAGCCTGAGCTCCTAGGGGCCTCAGTTTGAGCTGTTTTCACACCTCGCTCTGGGCTCACTTGCGAGTTCCTAGGGGGTACAGGGGAAAGAGGGGGAAGTGAAATCGAGCCCTCAGCAATTATGGGGCCTTGTGATGTCTCTGCTGCTCTTTCGGGTTGGATCACCCTTCCCATGGCTCCCTTCTCCGGCTTCGTGGTCTGTCTGCTGTCGTACTGAAAGTCCACAAATCCTCCAGTCACCGTGCCTGTTTCTCCCCTCGGCCCCCATACTGACCCTCTTTCCAGGGTTATTACTGGGAAGATGCAGGGAGGAGGCGGGGCGCTGGGCAGCTGTGTGAGACAGGGATATGCTGTCGGTGTTACAAGTTCAGCAGTGACTCCCTTCTGTTCTTGCTTTTCAGGCTGTGGTCCAGCTTCTTCCACTTCGTCTTTCATCCAATGGGACACCCCCTGGCACATAATCATGAACTTGCAATACTTACCATGCTTCTCTTTCAGTGCCTTCCTTTCTGTTTTTGTTTTTCTGTTCACTGACCGACCCTGGGCTTTCTCTTCTAACCCTTTCATCCTTCTTTAACATTTCCCACCTTCAGCCTTGAAAACCAGATGCAAGGATACCCTGTCCTCTAAAGTTTTTTGTTGAACATCATATAATTTTTTCACTTCCTCTTCCATGCCTTTGCATTCCTTCTCTGCCTCTTTTGATGTTCCAGGACAAGCCATACGTATGGCCTTCTTTAATTGTTCCACTTGGTCCTTCAGTGGCTTATACCTCTTCTCTCCACTGGATGTCACACTTGAGCTGTCAGCCATTTTAGGTTTTCCACCCACCTTCACAAAATGGCTGCTTTCTGACTCCTCCCTATGGGTTCCCCCACGGCACTTCCCTCTTTGCTGTCAAAAGCGTACTGGCTGCTCCAGCGCTCACTTCCTCCTTTCTTTAACACCTACTCTGCGACCGCACCCACGGTTGTCTCACCGCTCTCAGCTTTTCTTTACTTATTTTTTCCCCCCCAGTTTTCTAAATAAACAACTAACTTCACCCACACACGACAACTCAAAACACTCCAAATCACTTAAAATTCGCTCTCGCACCACATTTTTAATTTAGGGTTAAAATTAAAAGTGGAAGTGAACCACACCCTCACAACTGCGTCTTCGACCTAAATAAAGAGAAAAATAAATCATATGCCTCAATTTTCTTCAATCTAAAAAGCGTCAAAACAATTCACAAAATAGTTTGTTAATTAAATCATCACACAATTAGCAGTTGTCACGATTCTGGTTCGGTTCGACACAGCATTTTGAGTTCTTATGTTTTGGTTTATTTTTGAATGGTCTTCTTTCTCTGGTGCTTTATTGATTATTATGATAAGCTATGTTTCAGTCATTCTTGTTAAGGGATTAGTTCTTATGTTTTTGGTATTTCTCGGGATCATTATTTATATGCTGATTACTTTTTGTTACTGTGTTTATTATTATATTAGTAGGTTTTGTTCAGTGTCAAGTCTGTCTCTCTGTCTAGTCCGTGTCTTAGTAAAGTGTGTCTTGTTTCCTGTTTTACTTTGAAGGGTCGTGTTCATGTGTCATGTCAGTGTGTTCAGTTTTACCTCTCCCCTGTCTCGTTAGCCTAATTTCTCCCAGCTGTGTCTCCCTCCTATTGCCCATTCCCTGATTACTTCCCAGTGTGTATTTAAGCCCTGCGTTTTCCCTGCTCTATGTCGGGTCGTTGATGTCCACTTCCTCTCTGTGCTGTGTTTGAAATTCATTCTTGCTCTTGGTTCTGTTCCTGTGCGTTATCTTGTTTTAGGTTCCAGTGTCCAGTCTAGTGTCTAGTTTCGTGTTCACCATTTATTGGTCGTGCTCGAGTAATGTTTATTTCTCTGATGAGTCATCCCAGTGAATAAACTACACTTTAAGTTAACCTCTCGGTTTTGAGTCCTGCGTGTGAGCCCTCCATCCTACCTGCATCACAGCACACTACGACTGCACAATGACAGCAGTCTTGTTTTCACAGCAATCCTTTCAACCAAAAATGTCGCAGTTGAACAATACAACACTGTCATATACACTCACACGCTCCTTCACAGCCAACAAACATTAACAAAATTATTGAATCAAAATCCTCCATTTAATTCTCAGACCTCTTTTGTCATATTTCTTCAACACAAATAGCGCAATTCATCAAAGCCAGCAACTTCAGCACAATTTAACACAGTTCATCAACACAACGCACAATTCATTTAACATTAACAAAATTATTGTTTATAATGTTATAATGTTCTACAGTGTTCTACAGTGCAAATTCACGCAATAATTTCAGCACAATTTTGACACAATTCATGGATATCCTTCAGCACATATTCGCAACAAACTTCACACTTTCAAAACAATGTCCACTTCTAACCATATATTTACAAACAACAAGTTATTCTATTCTGCATAGACGTCTTATATTTATCAAAATAACCACAAAACGCCATGACGTATTCTACTCAAAATCCGCTCTTATCATACTTTTCCTACACAATTTAGACAAATTTAAAGTCTTCTTTGCCAAAGGTCCAACCTTTTTAACCAATTAACCAATATCAGTCCAGGACTGTGGTCCAATTTCTACACAATATACGTTATTTTAAATGCGTTTTCATGCCCGAATACCCGACTTCTATCACGCAAAAACTGCATGAAATGGTCCCGCACGAAAAAGTGATCCTTCGATCACTGGTTATTAACCAAGGTCCCAGGTCTTGGCAGTTACCAACTAGGATAAATCCTGACTTTCCAGGCTCTCGTCATGCGTCCATGAAGAGTAGGAGGTTCCCACCTCCAAACTTGTGCAGTCTTAAAAGTCCTACTTCCATTTTAAATTACTTTATAAATTTGAAAACAACAATCAAAACCCCGATAGGTAGCTTTAATCAATGTTCAGGCCCGGCCTTATAACCGATAGGGACTTAAATCCCTCAAACAAATGACCAATTGCCTATTATACTGTCTTCTCTTATCACACACTTTAACTTCGATTTTCACCATGAAATACCACATTCCCTTAAAAATGTACCTCACTTATGTCACTTTACTATTATTCTCACAAATTGTTTAAAATCAACACAGACATTTCCCAGAAATCTACTGAGGAGACTTATAATTTTGTTTCTTTTCCAATTCAGCACACTTCGGACATATTAATCAACAGGCTGTGCTTACCTGTTTTGTTTCAATGGCCCAGTCCACTCAGTCGACCTCCTGGGTCGTGTCCGTCTGTCTGACCACCACTGGACCTCGGATTTCTCCGTCCGAACCTCCAAAAACGTCTCTGCTCAATCCCGGGTTTCGGCACCAACTGTTGAAACCCAACTGTCCTGATTCTTTACTTGAGGATGAGAACAAACAAACACTGGTCTAGTTCAGGTCTGGTTCCTGAGTTCAGTCAAACAATGATTTTATTGAACACACGCGTTGGGAGATGTATACAGTAGCATCATCAGCATAGATCTCTGCTAGAAAACACACTTCAAAATGGTTTTGATATGTGTTGATATGCCCCATCTTGCGTCAGCAAATAATATAACATGCATTAGTTACAGTTAGTGACAGTTAAACAAGTTTCCGTTATCGGCAACATTTTTACCATACATGGCGTTTTCAACCGTCTTACCCTCCAGATGTTTCCTGTTGATTTGCACTTCTTATGCTTATCTTTAGCACATCCTGTACCAACTGTTGCTATGCAGGCACAAATGCAGTTACAAGCAAATATATATCTCACTTCTGGCCTAAAACTCATCTACTGTTATTTGTGTCTGTAAGCGTGTTTGCATTGACCTTTCTGCGCTCTGAGTCACCTTACACAATATATCGTCTGGACATTCACGCCAGATGAAGCTTATGACCTTAAAAGGACTGAGCGCCAACTCTTCATGAGCACATTTGCAATGTGTGTATAAAAATAACTAGAGCTACACATTTAATAAAAGTTTTAATAAAATGCTACTAATAAAAGCCATGTTAGCAATTATGTATTTTCTTTTATTTCCACACAACCAGTGAAGGTTGTCATGTGACGGCTGTGTGCAGGCAGGAGTGGTGGACCCAAAATGCAGACTCACGGCAGGCAAAAGTGTACTTCAAAACTCAGCTTTTATTGCTGGATGGTAAAACGTAACGAAAACCCGAAAAATAAAAAATAAACTTACATAGGCAGGCGGACAGAACACAGCATAAATGAGGGTAGATCGCGACACGGACACAGAGAAACACAGGGCTTAAATACACGGAGGGGGCAATCAGGGAATGGGTAACAGGAGGGAAACACAGCTGGGGCAAATCAGGCCTTACGAGACAAAGGAAGCAAAACCAGATGCATTTACATGAAACACAGACTTAAGTAAAACAGGAAACATAACACAGACTGAACTTACAGACAGACTCACAGGCAGGCACTACAACAGAGGGAACAGAGACGTGGGACCAGGGCAGACACAGACACTGACTGGACACGGGGATATAGCAACTAAGGATTACACAGAGAAATAAACCATAAGACAGAACTCTAACAAAGAAACCAAAGGCTAGAAAAGATAAATAATATAATAAACTCAAACCTCTGGGTCAACGACCCAGGCACCCTAACAAAGGTAGGCCAAAACTGGAGTAATAATAATAATAATTGTTACGGCCTGTTACGAGTTCAAAGTATTGGAGATGGATACAAGAGGAAAACCAACACAACAACACTGGTCCGGCCGGGTTGAGTCAAACGATGATTTTAATGAACACACGTGTGGGAGATGAATACTGTACGCCGACAGCATCGATCTCTCTCCAAAACTGCACAATAGAATTGTTTTATAATATCAGGGCATTTATTTAATGACGCCCCCTCATGCGTCAAGAAGATATAGTACATACATGACAAAAACACACATGTTCTGTTGACAACTTCTGACACATTTAAAAGGACATCTTCTTCTTCCCGAGGCCAGATCTTTCCCAGTAATCTTCTAACTCTGCTTATCCCCTAGAACAAACTGTCTCTTCTGCAAACATAATCTTACAGCCACAAGGCCTTGCAAACTATTATTTAAATATTTGAACTCTTACCTAAACATGAGTGTAACTACTGTTTGTGTGTGCGTGTGTGTCTCGACCTCAGCATCCACTCTGTCTGTAAGGACAGAGGCCAACTCTTCATGTGTGGAATAACCTAACTGAAACCATATATGTGATATGTTGAATAAATGTACTAATCAAATGCCACTACTCAAAGCTTAATAAAAAGAATATAAATGAATAAAGGATAATGATGAATAACAGGGTATATGTGTTTTGTAAGCGTGTTCTTTCCATAGCTCAAAGTCCTTAACCCAATAGATTGTCCGGACATCGCGCCGGACAAAGCTTCCGACCCTCCATTAGTTGACCGAGCCCCCTCATTTAAACTGCAATATGTATAAAGATGATCATGGTTACACCTGCAATGAAAAATTATATGACTATACTAACACCTGTAAATAGAAGATTAACATGAGGTAATAACAATCACTGTCATACAAACTTTAATGTAATGTCAATAGCTTCAATAAATGCTTTAATGCAATGCTTATTATATGATTCTGGTGCAATGATAAAATAACAGTAAAATAACTCTTCTCAGGCCCTAGCAGGGCCTCCTGAAACTACTCTTGTATGGGTGTGGTGTTCGCTCTCCGCCTCCTCCTGTCTTGCTCTACCCCTTTGTCTCTCTTGCTCTTCTCTCTCCCCAGGACACAGCTGCTGTTCATTAGCCTCATTTACCACCTGGGCCCAGTCAGCAATCACCTCTCTGAGGTTATATAAGTTGGGGATGAACTGGATGAGGGAGGGTGATTTCTCTGGTGTTTCTTTATTGTGTTTTAGGTGTTGAAAGAGGTCCTATTGTGTGATTGTCCTGCCTGTGGTGTGGAGTTGTAGGAGCAGTGGGGAGAGTAGCTGGTTCATGTGAGTAGTGTGGGCTTGTGGGTCTCAACAGCAGCAGCAGTGGGACTTGCTGCTGCTAGTGACAGGGTGGTGTGAAGGGGAGAAATATTTTACTGCTATTATTTGCTGCTATTTTATAATCATCATTACCATTTCATGTGAGGTTGCATTCAGAGGCATTCAGATGTTCAAATATATTGGTATTATATTAGTCTTTATTACAGGTTCAGTTATAATCAGTTGAATCTATAATTTAAAGGTTTTTGAATGTTTTTATATTCTTACACATAGTCTTCAGTGGGTGAGAAAACTGAGTTGCAGGCTGACAGGAAACGGCGTGCTTTTGCAGAAGTGAAACCGAAAGCAGAGCGAGCGCAACCCAAAGAGTAGGGTGTTTATTCAGTAGATTAAATATATAGTTCCAGTAAGGTTATTATAGGGAGGGATGAGCCTCTGTTCTGGTGAAAGGTCAGAAGTGTAACGGGCTGATGTGAGAGCATTTAAGGGCGAGACATACACATCCAGACACGTACGCAGTACACAGCATGCACGCGCCCCTGCACGTGCACACACACACAGATATAAACTCTTACCTACTAAATGAGTTTTAGACTGCAAAGTTGTGCCTGTATGAGTGACATTTTCTACAGGAAGTGCACCTGATGTTCCAGGGAGATAAGCGACAGCGAAGGCGGGCTAACAGGAAGCATCAGCCGTCGACACGAAGATGATGTTCTATGTTAAAAGTCATTGTGGTTTTGGTGTGACGTAAATCTGCCTAGTAACAGAAAAGGGGGCTGTACAATTCTTAGCCCCATAAAACAGTTGTCTGAATATGATAAAGACAGTTCAACACTGATTGGGTTGTTGAACTCACACATGTGTTCATTAAAATGCTGTCTAATTGCACACGCCTGGATCTGTGGTTATTTATGGATTCTTCTCTCAACATTGAACCCTAACATTTGGGGGCTTGTGGGCCCCTGGAAGTGCCTCCTCGTGGTGTGGAGTTTTTTGTTAGGTTGTTGTGTTCTTTGCTGTTGCAACCTTTTTCTTTTCCTAGTGTTATTGGTAAAACGGCGTTGCTGGCTCTTTATGTTAAGATGATCTATAATAAAAACTATTTGCTAAACACCTGTCTGTTTTCCTTTTATTCCGTTCTGGACCCATTTGTTACTGGGCCCCACACTCACACCCCTAGACCTTCTTCGTGGGGACGTAACAACAATAATAATACTAATAATAATACATTTTATTTGTAGGCTCCTTTAATACCCTTGAAGTCACCTTACAATAGTACAGAACAGTAGCAACAATACAATATAATAAAACATGGCAAAATGAAATTTAAACATAAGGGAAATAAGAAACAAAACAAGCATGAAAGTATAAAAGCTGAGCAAGGTAAAAATGGACTAAGACGGAATCAGGTGTGTGCAATTCTGAATAGATGTGTTTTTTAGACGTGATTTAATATTTAATACTTTACTATTTCATTATTATTATTGTTGTTATTTTGTTTTCTTAATATACCTGTACGCTTTCTATATGTTCATGTAAAGCTGAGGAATACGAGCCTAAGAATTTCATTACAGGTAAATGTTGCTACACTGTTTATCTGTATATGACAAAACTTGAAACTTGAACCAAGGGAAGGTACTGAAGAACCTTGGCAAACAGTGGAAAAACACTGGATGCTCACCCGGACCATGACACTTCCATACTAAAAGAAATTATTGTCCATTAGCTTTTTCACTTAAAAGTATACAGCAAAATCACCAGTGTTAAACTTACACTAGAAAAGTGTCTGTGTGTCCACTCCTCTGAGTGGTACATTAATACTAAGCAGTGTCAAAAATATTTGGTGACTTTAAAAAACAGCTACTGGGTGCTTTTTAAAAACATTTAAACGGTTTACAGCGGTTTAAACTTTAACTCCTACAGGTTTAACATAAAACTAGGTTACTATTAAAAAAAACACATCAAAATGATTAATTTAACATTTAAAAGAAGTTTACTTCTGTTGAATTGGTTTTCTTGTACTTTATATTATTAACATCACATTTTGACTTATTCACAGAGGGAAAAAAATATCAGAGAATGAGTTACGTCAGAAGGCAAATGTGGGAGGAAGGGTGGTGATACAAAAATGGGGCTTGGTCACAAAGCTGTTTGTGCTGAACAGCCACTGCTGTCTTTCTCTAACAATGGACCAAACTGAACTCTGCTTTCCACAACTATTCAACTCCTCTTGTGTGCGGCAAAAGCATTCACAAATTGAAGCTGTGTTTATTTACACCCCACTGTCTTCCATCTCTGTGCTTACTGCAATTCTGAACCTGCTTGTGATCATCTCCATCGCTCACTTCAAGTACTGACATATTTGAATACATAACAAGTTATAGAAAAATAATGTTTTTTGTGAATTTAATTAGAAAATGTGTTGCTTTGTTCTATATGTTACAGTGGAGTTGCAATTACTACTGTAGAACAACCTATAATGCTCCTATTTTAATCCAGGCAGCTGCACACCCCAAACAACCTCCTCCTCCTCTCTCTGGCCGTCTCAGATTTCTTCGTGGGCCTCATCATGGCTTGTCAGATTAGTCTCCTAGATGGCTGCTGGTTTCTTGGTGACCACATGTGTGCTCTGTATAGCAGTTTAGATTACATTGCTACTTCTGCTTCAGTAGGAACTATGGTACTCATATCAGCTGACCGCTATGTAGCCATTTGTGACCCTCTGCATTATCCCACCAAAATTACTATAAAAAGAGTCTCAGTCTGTATTTGTACTTGCTGGGCTTGTTCAATTCTGTATAACAGTCTTATCATGAAGGATAATTTCAAGCAGCCAGGGAGGTATAATTCTTGTTCTGGTGATTGTGTAGTTGTCATTGACTACTTTGTGGGAATTGTTGACTTTGTTTTGACCTTTGTCGGCCCTGTGACTGTCATCATAGTTCTGTATCTAAGAGTATTTGTGGTGGCTGTGTCTCAGGCTCGGGCAATGCGCTCTCATATCACTGCTCTCAGACTCCAGGGGTCAGAGACGTTGCACGCTAAGAAATCTGAGCTGAAAGCTGCCAGGACTCTCGGTGTACTTGTTATTGCCTTTCTGATATGTCTTTTCCCATTTTTCTGTTCCTCAATGGTAGGCCAGAATAGTTTCTTTGATATTAGATCTGTACCTTTTGAGCGCATGCTGTTCTATTTTAACTCTTGTCTGAACCCGTTAATCTACACTTTTTGCTACCCCTGGTTTCTGAAATCTATTAAGCTCATTGTGACATTTAAGATATTTAGGCATGGCTCCAGTGAGGCCAGTATACTATAGGGAAAAGTGATTTTGGTAATGAGTAAGGCATACAGTCTTTGACACTGAAAAACTGATAAATGATTATTTATTTCAAGTCTGATGAAACATATATCTGCTAGAGTTTGCTTTACATTTAGATTTCCAGGGCTAGTATTCTAATCCTCTGTTACACCATGACAAAATCAGGTGTTCGTTTCTCTAATTTAAATGAATGTGAATCCATCACAAATTCTGAAAACCATCACTAACTAAACTAAACTAAATGAAGATGTGTAATATGCTAGTTTTACATGGGAGCCTAATTTACATCTACAGCCTTCAGCTGTAAAAAAAAAAAATAAAATAAAAATGCTTGTCTTAGCAGTGTAATAGATGTGTTAATAAATTAACAACCATTCTTACTGAAACACTGAAATTTACACAGAATAGAATAGAATAAATCTTTATTGTCACTGTTACAAGAACAATGAAATGCAGTTTGGCATTTCTCTGTTAGCAGCATGTAGATTTGTACATTAAAATTCCTTTAGAATAACAAGAAAAAAGAAAAAAAGAGAGACCCAAAAAATTGATTTAGAGTTAAAGAGGTACCTGCACAGGGAATACATGTAATAATGTAAGTATCTACATATTTAATTGTTTAAATTTATATCTCCACAACATAAGAACAGAATAAAAACACAAACATTCCCCACCGGTGGACAATGTCACTCCACTCCTTACAGTGTTTCCCAGAGAATTAGAGTCTTTCTCTTCTAGTTTGTTGTTGAGGAAGTTACCACATCACTGATGATGTTACAGACTGGCCTGAACAGTGATGGCTAGGAATAAACTCTTTCTTTATTCTAATGCACAAAATGATCTGATCACAGTCAGAAAGTGCTTTCTGCAATGTGCTTTACTGAACCTTTAACTAAAATGAGTCTTAATCTTAATCTTAATATATTGCATGTCATTTTAAATCTTTTTTCAGGCTGACTTAAAACAGGTTTGTGCTTCATATTTAATCTATGTCTAATATTTCATATACAGAAATTTATTAGTAAACATCCTATATTAAAAATAAATTATTTGATTTTTCTAATGAACAAAGTGAACTGGTTTCAGTCACAAAGTGTTTTACTTAGGTGCTTTTCACTTTATTTTTTACATATTGCTTGACATTTGAAAACCCGTATTTCAACTAATTTAAACATTTTCCCTTAATATTTGGTATATTTCCATCATTCCACCATATTTTTTTGATGCTCAGTAATCCAGGCAATTAAACTCCAGAAGGTTGACTCTGTTTATTTCGAGGCAGCAATTTAAGCGGTAGAAAATCTTCATCACTCATTTCAGTGAGGTTTCCACAACCTTAAAAACAGTAGTTAGACAGATACATACATACAGATTTACTCTTACTTCACCTCCTTGGTTCCTTGGTTCAGTGATCATTGCTCCCTTTTCAAATAAATGGCGTCCTTCATTTCCTGCTTAAACTGGCGTTCCTCTGTGTGCAGGATGTGCACATCCATATCACTGAAAGAGTGCCCACAAGTCTGCAGTTTTAAATAGTTAGTCCTGGTCTGACAAAGTAGCTCTTCTTTGTTGTGTAATTTACTTAGCCAGTGGTTGATTGGTTTGTCCAATGCATAATCCACGGTGGTGTGAATGACTTTTACAGAAACCTTTCACAATGTTATCAGAGTCTGAGCATCCTTTTTTTCATGGTGAACATAATTTTTTTATGTTCATCAAGCTGTGTGATCAGTGAATTGTGGAATGTCCTGAGATTTGATTTTAACTCAGGTGTCATCCATATACCTGAACCAATGGCTCAGTGCTGTTCATGGATAGGATATCAGAACCCTCCTCTTCCCCACTTCCTTCATGCACAAACTGGCCATGGTTAACAGTTCGGAACTCATGTCACACCCATGTTTCTGTCTATCGTACAGACACTTGTATTGAAAAATGTAGTTCTAAGAGCAGATACACTTGGCCAGTATTAAGGGTGGTTCTGTTGTGAAGAATAGGGTCTCCCTTTAATTTCTTATAAACTGTCTCCACTGCTTCAGTAACTTGAACACACACAAATGAAGAAAGACACAACATCATGAAGCCTAGCAATTCATCTGCCTCTTTGATCTCGAGTTCTCCACAAAAATCAAAGTGCTTTAAATGTGGAGCTGTCTACCAATGGGTTGAGGACTGCAACTTATTGATCCCTTTACCCTGAGTCCTAAAGTGTATATTTAATTTCTTACTCTTCATATATTTATTGTTTGTTTACTTGCACTGCTGTAACTGGAGCCTCGTCGTCTCGTCTCTCTATATACTGGACTGTATATAGCGGAGATGACAAAGTTTACTTTGACTTCAGCACAGCAGCAAGCAGGTGCACCGAGGGCTCTCGCGCTCACTTTTTGCCTATAGAATTTCAAAAAAACATCGGCGCAAATTATAATTCTCTATCATGATGTCTGGTGTTTTCATGTTTATTGGTTTGTTTTTATTTTGTTTTATTTTGCGAGTTGGCTATCAGATGCCGCTCCAGCCAGCCAGAGAATCCTCTGACACCCTGCCCTTTCCTCCCTGTGCCACAAGCAGAAGTCGCACCTCGCAAATGGAGGGTGCCCTTACTCCCAGCAAATGGCTGTAAGAACACCGATCATTGCCTATGCCATCCCCAAAATGCGCTGGCATGATGTCGAGGCAGCATGAGTACGAGCAACTTTTTTTTTTGCTGATGCCCATGATGCCACCCCCTACCACGATGCCGCCCTGGGCAACTGCCCGTGTCGCCTATATCAAAAACCACTACTGCTCTGTGTACTTCCTGTTTGACCCTAGAACTGAAGAAGCTTCTCGGATGAGAGGTGAAATGTCTTCAAACAACTTAAAGAAGTCCAGACGCTTTTCTTTCCAAGCTCCTTAGAATATACTGAATAATAACACAATTTACATTAACTAATGCTAAAGATCTTAGCCATAACCAGTGTTGGGTGTAACATGTTACAAAGTATTGTTAATGTAATCACATTGCATTTTTTAGTAATGTAGTAATGTAACACATTACTGTGCTTGATTCCATTACAATTACAATTATGTCATTACTCACATTCCAAAGGTTCTTTAGTTGTCTGTACACTGGCCTAATAAAAATAAAAATAAATCAAACAAACATGCCGTTGTCTTTCGGCACAGTTGTGCTCCAATCCACTGCTGATGAGTGGCAATATGGACCTTACTTTTGCTTTACTGAACCACAAAACAAGTGCATGATGCAAACTCTGTATAGGGCAGAAACAACTGCATTATCCTGCTGATAGAACTTCAGCTCTTTGTAACCCTCTACAGAGACAGTATACTAATGCAAATCTAGCCAAAAATTAGTCAGTGCAGTGAGTCAATGCAGACCCCTGCCCAGCAGCCAGACCCTGAACAGGTAACAAAGACAGTGATGTGCAGTCAAGCTTGTGGCTTCTTCAAGCTTGTGTTTTTTAGAGTAGAACTATTGTGGTGATCACTGTGCAGCTTCTCTAGGCTGGTTTTCATCTTTGCTTCATCTTGCTGGTTTTGTGTTCATATGTTAAAAGTTAAAAGAAAGATTGTATGTCTGTCTTCATTAGGGCAGGGATTCATATGGGTGTTTAGGAACGTCAGGTTTATATTATTAACTGGTAATTATAATTTTCCTCCTCCTCCTCTTCACTTCTTTTGCTGCAGACTTTTGTATAAACTGGTTATCTCATCACATTAGAGTATTTTTATTGTAGGCACATTACTTTTTTTGTCTTCATTTCCAGCTATAAAGCTATATTCATACTGAATGCTGCTGTTTCTCAGAAACTGCAGCTTACATCCCTGCTCTCTGCTGAGACACATGAAAGAACACAACAGACAAGGATGGGGAGGAGCAATGTGTGCACACTGTCTATTTGTGTACATGCATGACAAGAGTGCTGTTTCCATTGACATGTCTCCTTTGTATGAAATGGAGTAACATACTGAAGATAAAGGAGAAACTCTGAAACTAAAATATAGTTCCTATAATGCTACTAGCAGTCTAATACATATACTAAGGTTGCCATCGACATGAATAACAGTTGCATCAGTCAAAATATTTCAGAGATGAAGTCCGTCAGTAGAGTTATTACAGTCTTTTCTTCCCCATCTTGGAGTGACATGGGTTTCTGTTCTTTACTTGTGGGTGTTACTTCTCTGTTAGTAACTTTTCTGTAATAGAAAACATAAAAAAACAACAACAACAAAAAAAAATACAATGGGGCTTTTTTATAGTTATGAATAAAATAAATAATAGGACACAGCACTCATACATGACGATTGCAAGTCATTCTGTTTACATGATATTGGTGTCACAGGAGCCAGACTTCAATATTTTAAGTGTAACAATTTGTTTAACAGATTTTCTGAACCAGGGGTAAAATAAAGCATAAATTAGAGGGTTTAGACAGGAGTTTAAATAGAACAAACACATTACAAATGCAACAGATGAAGCACTGAGCATGGCATCTTGACCTGAGAGTGTGACACCAAAGTATGGGCAGAGACATATTAGAAACACAATGATAACAACACTGATGGTCCTCAGTGCTTTCATTTCAGATTTCTTAACATTTGTACTTACTGACCCCTCGTGTGTCAGAGCTGCAATATGTGACCGCAGGGCACGAGCTTGAGTCATAGCCACAACAAATACGTTTAGATAAAGAACTACAATCACAATGACAGGACCAATGAAGGACAACAATAGATCTGCAACTCCAAAAGCATGGCCAACAACAACCACACACTCCCCATAGCAGGAATTATACCTGCCAGGTTGCACCAGGTTGTCTTTTAGCACAAGACACTGGAAGACTGAAGAACAAATCCAACACAGATAAACACATGCTTTTGTTCTTTTTGGGGTGACTTTGGTAGAGTAATGGAGAGGGTAACAAATAGCCACATAACGGTCAATTGATATGAGAACCATGGTTCCTATTGATGCAGAGGTAATAATGTAGTCCAAGAGAAAATACATACTACACATGAATTCACCAAGAAACCAGCAACCATCTATAATCATAATTTGAAATAACATCAGGAGACCCACCAGGCAATCAGAGACAGCCAGAGAGAGGAGGAGGAGATTGGTGGGGGTGTGCAGCTTCCTGAAGACAAAAGACAGCGACACAGTTATTATTATTATTATTTGTAGCAACAAGTACAATTTTATACAGATAAAAGGAAAAAGCATTTCACTCAGACTCACTCAGATAGGATATCATATCATTTTCATCTTTTATCCATAAAATCTTACTGTCTGAATATGTCTAACAAAATTATTACTCGAAATGTGAGATGGAGATGATGACCAGCAGATTAAGAGTCACAGTGATCAACGAAATGGAGGACAGGGTAATATAAATAAGTATAGATAATGTATAAGGACGCATGGTCTTCCTGCAGGAGGAGTTGAGGAGTTGTGGAAAGCAGAGTTCAGTTTCTTCAAAGGTTTTCATCATTAGAAAAAGGAGGTTCCAGCTTTCTGCCTGAAGGTCTTTGTTGTGTACCTGATTTATTTTCTTTGCTCACATTGCTCCTCCCTCTTGCCCACTGGTGGCAGTTTTCTTTCAGTATGTTTACAACTATGTCAAATCCTGCATAGTTTCATTGTGTATTGAGGTTTTTAAACTTTGTCCAGTCAAGTTGATGTACTTGATAGATTGCATGCATTACCTACGATCAGCTAACCCTGTTTTTCGACCCCAAAATCTTCGACCCATTACTGTCAGCCGTACCCTTGCTGGAAGATGCTAGGAGATGCTACTTTGTCATATATTTACCTTTCCACTGGTGCACATCCTCTGCCTCTACCTTCCCTAAGAGAGCGCCTAAGAGGCGCTATAGGAAGCAGGGGAAACGGAGTGGGTTCCGTGTTCGCTTTAAGGTCTACCTTAAGGCACATGCTGCAACTAACTCCTATTCCACTTTGGATATTTTGCAACCTCCTTTCTCCATTCAGGACCGGTTGTCCTTCAGACTGATTAGCCACCGTTGAATTTGTCCAGTAGGATGACAATCTTACCCAGCTCGCCCAGTGGTTTGTTCGCCTGCTCGGACATGGATTGGGACTCCCTAAACGATCTTTTTCTCACCTTGCGGTTGGATTCTTTGTTCCTGATGGAAACTTGGATTTGCAGCATTCTTACACAGTGGGTGAGTGAACCGACACATTTAAAAGGCCACTCGTTGGACTTGGTCATTTCATATGCTCTGGATATCTGTATTAAGAGCATTGATAATGTTGGCATCTCTGACCATTTTTTGGTTATGGTCGATGCTGAGTAAAATGCAATAGAACTGACTTCTGCAGGCCCTCGTCGCCCTGTATGTATATTTAATTCTGAGACTGTGTCTAAGTTCTCTTCTTCTTAAATGCTGCCTTTTTGATCCTGATAGCACGGACACTAAATGTTATACACCCCCCTTGGTTAATGATGTTGTTAATTCTATGTTATCCACATGCTCCTGTATTCTGGACACAGTGGGCCCTGTAAAGATGAAGCTTCCCAGATCTTCTCAACCTTGGTTAAATGACTCTGTATGGGCCTTACAACGTGCCTGTCATCAATCTGAGAGGAAGTGGAAAAAAGAAAAGCTTCAGGTATCCCATGACACTCTATTTACCAGGACTCTGTTAAGACAGCTAAAGTGGCCTTCCTGTCGGGTATTATTGTGACTAATAGCCACAACCCTCCTGTTCAAAGACTTTTACTCCGTGATCAATCCTTGTTCTGGAAGGTCAGATTTGGCTTCCTCAGCTCTCTGTGAGCAATTTTTAAATCATTTTACAAGAAAAATTCTCTTAAACCTTCACTTTTCCACCCCTCTGTGGTGAATCCTCTTCCTATTTTAGCACGTCGACTGACGTGCTAAAGTAGGAAGGTAGGAAGGTAGGAAGTAGTTAATTCACCACCCTCAAGAGATTATTGGACAGCTGAGAAGTTTGAATTCTGTACATGACATTTCTCCCATTATTAAGGATAGTTTTGATGTAATTGGGCCTTATATGCTATCTTTGATGAACCTATCATTAATGGTGGGCTGTGTCCCGACTGCCTTTAAACACGCAACAGTGCCGCCTGTTCTAAAAAAATAGCAACCTTGACCAGAATGATCCTGCAAACTATAGACCAATCTCCAAACTCCTGTTCTTATCTGAAGTACTAAAGAAAATTGTCTTTTTGCAAATACAGGCCTATTTAAACACAAATAATATTACTGACAAATTCCAGTCTGGCTTTAAAACACGCCACAGTACTGAAACGGCTCTGCTGAGAGTCTTCAACGATCTTCTTTTAATTGTTTAAAAGTTTTAATTTTATTGGATTTGTCCTCAGCTTTCAATGTGGTAGACCATGATATTCTTTTAAGGAGACTAGAACATGCTGTAGGCATTAAGGGTTCTGCCCTTAACTGGTTTAAATCCTATCTCTCAGATCTTTGACGGATCTTGGATCTTTTTCTGTCACAATGGGATGTTACTCGTCCACCGTAGCCCCTCTTTGTTGTGGTGTGCCCCAGGGGTCTGTGCTGGGCCTTTGTTGTTTTCTTTGTACATGCTACCTCTGGGCTCTATTTTTGATAAATATAAAACCTCTTACCACTGTTATGCTGATGACATTAAAATTTACTGTCAATTGATTCATGATTTGTCATCTTTACTGGAATGCTTGTTAGATTGCATGAAAGAGGTCAAGGACTGGCTTTCGGCCAATTCTCTTATTTTGAATGAAAACAAAACTGAGATTGTAGTGTTTGATAGGCATATCCCTCGGGACTAGTTAGCCATTCTTTTTGGCCCCCTTGCCAGCTTCTTCTCTGACACTGTAAGCAATATTGGGGTTTTCCTGGACAGTTCATTTAAGCTTGATAAACAAGTGTCCTCAGTAGTCAAATCTGGCTTTTCCAATTGCACAATCTCTAAAGCCAAACATTTTATATAGCACAATGACCTTGAAAAACGTAACCATGCTTTTGTGACTTCCAGATTAGAATACTGCAATTCCATTTACTTTGGCCAATCCGTCCATCTCCATAGACTTTAGCTTGCTCAAAGTGCTGCAGCTCGTCTCCTAACTGGAACTGGAAAATTTCCGTCCATTACTCCAGTAATTGTTGATTTTGGCTACCCATCAAATTTTGTATTGATTTTAAAATCTTGTTGCTTACTTTTAAAATTATAAATAACATTGCACCTGGCTATCTTGCTAACCTTCTTAGCTTGTATACTCCTAGTCGAGCCTTAAGATCATCTGGTCAATTACTCTAGGTCCAACCTAGGTCCCACCTGAAGACCAAGGGGGATTGTGCTTTTGTCTCAGCTGCACCAAACCTTTGGAATAATCTTGCTGTTACTATTCGTGCCTCAGACTCTATTCAGTCTTTCAAAACACGGTTGAAAACATAGTTATTTAATTTATTTAATACCTCACTAGCTAGTGCCCTTATTTCATCTATTTTAACCTTTTTACATTTTAACCTTCTTACTACATTTTAACTTTTTATTGCATTATTGCTGATTTTTCTAGATATTATTTTATATTTATGAATTGACTCTATCTCTTACCTGTATTTTATTTAGCCTATACTCCTGGTTTGATTAGTGCTTCCCATCTGTTAGTATTAATAGTAGTGTTTGTCTTATTGGATTATTGTGAAGCACTTTGGTATACCTTTGGTTTTAAATGTGCTATATAAATAAAAGTGTATTGTATAAAAGAAACTTTTATGTTAACAACAAAAAAGCATCTGATGTCACTGACCAAAAGCTCAGTACCAAAAACTGGACCAGAATTAAATTCAAAATCCTGCTCATCACATACAAGGTCTTAAATAAACAGGCCCCATCTTATCTTAATGACCTTGTAGTACCATGATATTGCACATTGAGGGGGGGGGTGCTGTTGCAACTATACTAAATAAGGTTATAATAAATACAGTTTAAAGAGGTAGGGGTGTTGGTTGCATTGAAGTATGAATGCGCAGCAGTTGAATCAGAGTGTGCAGCAGTAGGTAGGTGAGAAGGCTCTCAATGGTGGAGGGGTAGAAGTTTAGTAGCAGTCTCTGGAGTAATTGGGCCTGAAGAGGTTTCCTGAGGAAGTACAGCCTTTGTTGTGCTTTCCCTACCTGGTGGGAGACATTTGTGGACAGGTAAGGTCGGCCAAGATGTAGACTCCGAGGAACTCAAAGCTTTCTACCCTTTCTACCTCCTCCCCATCAATGTAGTGGAGAGGAGCTCTGTAGATGGTGATTATATTGTATAACTTTTCTTCCTTGCAGGTTAAGAGAGTAAGCGATGAGGGAGGGGTAACGTAAATCCAGAGTGAGCTGAGATCCAGAGGTTCCTGGTGGTTTGCGGTGGCAAGAAGGGCAGGCAGGTGAGGCACAGAGTAATTTCCAAGATGGGAGTAAGGTATTATGAGTCCAAGAGAGAAGCTTAAGCTTGAGATTCAAGTCAAAGTGAGTCCAGGAACTGTGGCACAAGAAAACAAGGTTAGCAGGGTTGATCAGAAAGAGAGCTTGAAACACTGGTGCCAGCTACCAACGTGAGTTGATGACAAACTGGTGGTGAATGAATGTCAGTGTGAGGCTTAAGTCACTCTGACTTAATTGCCTTTAATCAGCTCCAGGTGTGTGGAACTTTGGAGGAGAATGTGGCCCTGCCCAGGGGCGGATACCAGGTAGACTCAGGAGCCTGACAAAAAATTCCAGCCACACACCCTGACTAATATCTAATTATCATGAAGGTCCTCCAAAGTAGCTGTGATCTGACATTCAGTGACATATGACCATTGGGATTCATGTGGTGTCTAGCACCAGGATATTGATAGCAGATCTATCCTATTCTATTTGCTGAAGTGTGGTGCTTTTCTGAGGAATGTTCCAGCTTAAGACCTTGGGCTCTTTTTGTGTTTCTCAAGGTTTTCCTGGACAGGTAAGGTTTATGAATGAATTAAAATGCATTTTTTGATCCAGTTTAAAACTAAGCAGTTATACTTCCATGTTATGCAATCACGACATCCAAAATGAATGAGGTCAGATGGGAAAAATAGGAGGACGGACATTAGTATGATGCACAGGAGAAAAAAGGGGCTCGGTCACAAAGCTGTTTGTGCTCAACAGCCTCACTTGTCTTTCTCTAACAATGGAAGAAACTGAACTCTGCTTTCCACAACTCCTCAACTCATCCTGTGTGCGGCAAAAGCGCCCACAAATTGAGGCTGTGTGTATTTACACCCTGCTATCATCTATCTCTCTGCTTACTGCAGTACTGAACCTACTTGTCATCATCTCCATCGCCCACTTCAAGTACTGACCTATTTAAATTAGTGACTTTTTTTTGTGATAAAAAAATCATTTTTGCTTGTAAAGTTTCTTTTTATATGATGCTTTTGTCTTTTCCTCATAGTTTTAATGTTTTAACTGTTATACTAGAGATGCTATTACCAATGTAATGCTTTATTTTAATCCAGGCAGCTGCACACCCCAACCAACCTCCTCCTCCTCTCTCTGGCCGTCTCAGATTTCTTTGTGGGCCTCATCATGGCTTGTCAGATTAGTCTCCTAGATGGCTGCTGGTTTCTTGGTGACCACATGTGTGCTCTGTATAGCAGTTTAGATTACATTGCTACTTCTGCTTCAGTAGGAACTATGGTACTCATATCAGCTGACCGCTATGTAGCCATTTGTGACCCTCTGCATTATCCCCCCAAAATTACTATAAAAAGAGTCTCAGTCTGTATTTGTACTTGCTGGGCTTGTTCAATTCTGTATAACAGTCTTATCATGAAGGATAATTTCAAGCAGCCAGGGAGGTATAATTCTTGTTCTGGTGATTGTGTACATTGACTACTTTGTGGGAATTGTTGACTTTGTTTTGACCTTTGTCGGCCCTGTGACTGTCATCATAGTTCTGTATCTAAGAATATTTGTGGTGGCTGTGTCTCAGGCTTGGGCAATGCACTCTCATATCACTGCTCTCAGACTCCACGGGTCAGAGACGGTGCATGCTAAGAAATCTGAGCTGAAAGCTGCCAGGACTCTCGGTGTACTTCTTATTGCCTTTTTAACATGTCTTTTCCCATTTTACTGTTCCTCAATGGTAGGCCAGAATAGTTTCTTTAATATTAGATCTGTACCTTTTGAGCTCTTGCTGTTCTATTTTAACTCTTGTCTGAACCCGTTAATCTACACTTTTTGCTACCCCTGGTTTCTGAAATCTATTAAGCTCATTGTGACATTTAAGATATTTAGGCATTGCTCCAGTAAGGCCAGTATACTATAGGGAAAAGTGATGTTATCACTGACACGGTGAAAAAAGATAAATTATGATTAATTTACACTAAGTACAATTCCAGACTTCTGATAAAATTGATTTGTTTCCATTGTTTCCATTATTAATGTACTAGTCCTCTGGTCCACAATGACAAAATTCTGTGTTTTGTCCACAATTTAAATGATTGTAAATGCATCAAAATAAATTAGAATGCACAAACAATTTCCGAGAGTTTTACATGGTACTCTAATTTATATCTGCAGCCTACAGATGAGACAAAAAATGTTGGTCTTAGTAAATAAATACATATATGTAGAGTCATTCTTATTCTACCTATTGACCTCAATATCAGACTCCATAACATAAGAACATTAAAATTCAAACATTCCCTGGAGCTCAACAGCATCCTTCCATTTCTAACTGTGTTTCCTCAGGGAATTTAAGTCACTTTGTAGTATTTTAAGGTTAAAATGTGTCTTCTACATCGGTCTGTGCTCACTATCAATTTTACACACATATGAACTTGAGTGACAGCTTTTTCTTAATCCACAAGGTTAAATATGTTGTTGGTCCAGGCATATAAACTTCACCTCTATGGGAAGGCTTTCCACAAGGTTTAGGAGTGTGTATATGGGAGTTTTTGACTATTACTACACATCAAACCTTGTCTTTATGAGACTTACCTTTTGTATTGATGCCCAGTCATGTTGGTGAGACACAGCAACAATCCAAATGACTGTGGCTAATATGATGATGGCTATGGATAATAAACAGATACTGACCACTTACTAGACATGCAACTGAAAGCATCCTCTAAAATGTGTTAACATCTTTTTTAGCTCTGTTGCCTCAAGGACTGTTTTTTAATCTTTATAATCTCATACCACAAAAATCAGTCTGGATTTATTGAGCTTCTGTAATGTAATTTTTAGCTTTCAAAGCTATTTATGTGATACTGTTAATATCTTATCTTGTAAAGACATGATTATACCCCGTAAGCTTGTTAAAGTGTACCCTAATAATAAGCCGTGGGTGATCAAAAACGTCAAATCCTGTTTACGGAAAAAGAGACAGGCTTTTAAAGAAGGGGCTGTTACTGACTTTCAGACAGCCACCAAAGACCTGAAAGTCGAGATCTTGAAAGCAAAATAGAGCTACAAAAACCTTCTTGAAAGCAAATTTGCTGCAAAAATTGGGGGTCTGCCTGGACTTGTATGAAAACCATAGCAGGGTTTCAAATTCCCCAGAGCAGCAGTCAGATCATTTTAGATGGTTTTAATTCAGACAGAGATTTTGCAAACACTTTGAATATGTTTTATGCTCATTTTAGTTCCTCTGATTTTAGCAAGGATATTTTGGAACTGAAAAAGAAACTGAGAGATACTCAGCACTTTGTCATTGAACTCTTGTCCAAAAGGCCTTTCATATATTTAATGTGAACAAAAGCCAGGGTCCTGATTACATGTGGCCACCTAATTAAATCTTATGCTAAAGAACTCAGCCCTATATTTCAGGTTATTTTTTTTATAAATCCTTGCAAACACAACATGTGCCCTCTCTTTGGAAAGAAGCAGTTGTGGTTCCTGTCCCTAAATCTAGTCGTCCAAAAGTTCTAAGTGACTTCAGGCCTGTTGCCCTCACCTCAGTTGTGATGAAAGTCTTTAAAAAATCATCAGAAGTTTGATTATAGAAGAAATTGAACATCAGCTGGATCCAATGCAATTTGCATATAGGCGCCTTTGACTCTACTAAATTTGATTTTTAAACATGTAGAGCAGGGGTAGGCAACCTTTCTGATGATGAGTGCCAACTAAAATTTCCTCAGAAGTCAGTTTGATTGCATTAGCAACAAATTTAATAACACTCTATATGAACAGTTAGACACTATATAGAACCATTTTATAGAATTATATTTATTCGCAGATGTTGGCAGCTATCAGCGAAGAGTTATCGGCTATTTTGAAACAAAAAAAAGACACTTTTTATCCATAACAAGAACTCCATAAAAGCAAATGAACTGTACAACAGAAAATGCAAATGCAAATGCAAAACACGGGAGGGCATGGAGCTGCTGCCAGAGAGCAGCAGGTGTTAGCACGGCCCCTCCCGAGAACCCTCAATGTCTACAAGGTTTTAAAATTGAGAGGTGGGCACCGGCGCCAGAGGTGGGGTTGAACACACAGACCGTCCACTGGACGCAGTTAACGTGCCCACCCTCAAGGCCCTATATGTATGTGTTATGAGAGGGTGAGTAATGCGCATGTCTAAGTTGTGGAATAAAATTCAGGCACAGGTGGCCAGAAGGGGACGGGGGGGGGATGTCTCCCCTGCACCCTGGTGACACACCCGCACCTCAAGGCGCTACTTGTATGGGTGGGTGTGTTGGAGCGGGAAGAGGGAGGCAGCTGGGGATGGGGAGTGTTGGGAAGGAAGTATTATTTTTTGTTATTTTTATTATTTCCATTTATTATTTTATTTTTATTAATTCTATTTTTATTATTTTGTTATTACTGTTATTACTGTCATTACTGTTGCATCATAATCATATAGCAAGCCTTTGCATTGACACATTTATTGAAGTATTGATACTGCATTCATAGGTTTAAATATATTAGCCTTTAGTACAGGTCTAGTAAGAATCACTTTAAATTGCTGAGCTGCAGGGACAGGAAATATACTCTGTGCCAAAATGAGACAGGAAACACTTCTGCAAGGCTTGCAGAAGTGAAACTGAAAGCAGTCTGAGTTGGTTTGTCATTTTATTATGCATTTATATCTCTGATTAAGCTTTGATTAAGTTTTAAGTAGTGGTATTAGATTTACGTTTGTTTTATACATTTTACATAGAAGTTAAGATCATCACAACACAGGATGGCCTTAGCCTGGTTGCCTAAGTTGAGGTCAACTAAGGTGCAGAGAGCATATGCAAACTCTGTGCACGCACAGACAGACATACACACACATACACACACACACTGTTAGGGTGTAGGTGAAAGTTGACTGATGAAGAAGTAGATGCACGATGCGAGAGCTGAGCTGGCTTACGGGAAACCACCGGGGAGAAGATGGAAGCCAGTGTCCTTTTAATTGTGTCACAAGTTGTCAAATAGAACATTTGTGGTTTTGAAACTGATGTATGTGATGACTGTGAGGAGTTTTCCTGTAATGCAACTCAGATTGGAATAAATGACACTCAGACAGGTTTTACAAATTAACGTGCACACGGGTGAGAGTTCGAAGGAGACTCACACACCCTGGAGCAGTGGTCAGCCTTTATTTATACTCAAGCATGTTTGCGTCTCAGAAACATGCAGGAAGAGATAACATACAACTGTGCAGGCTTCCTGCAGAGCTTGCACAGCGTGCAGGCTTCCTGCTGAGCTTGCACAACGTAACTTCCTGTTGAGCTTGCACAACGTAACTTCTCTAGTAAAAAAGAGCAAACACATCTAGAAAACCTCAAATGAAATGTACTTCTAAACATAAACATAATAAAAATCTTTCAACATTCCCTCCTGTTGTTTGATCTTTTCTCCTATATATATACATAGCAACTCACTAACACTGTATCAGTCTATGGCCACTTGTAAAACATTTTTAGCCAGGACATCATTAATTAGTGGGTTTTGTGAATATGTTATATCCAAATGTCTATCTCATTATCATCTTCTGCATTCTGTGGTAGGGTGATGTAAGCATTAATTGAAGCAGTTACCATTTTTGACACCATGTTCTTCAAACAAGGTATGACGCATGAAGTGGAAATACACAATAACAATAGTAGAACACCAACTAAAACAAGTCCTTTAATCAGCAGGGACTTCCAAGAGCCGCTTAACAACCACGCGAGCCAGTCTTCTGTGTTTGTGACATAGTCTTGTTGTTGTGCATCCCTGAGTTGTCTAAGTGTGTTCAGAGCATCAGTCATGTTGGATGAGTGCACATTATCTGGAATGTATGTGCAGCATGTGTTGTTAAAGAGGACACATAGTCCTCCTTTCTCGGCGAGAATCATGTCTAATGCTACTCTGTGTTGCATTACTGCAATGCGCAGAGCGTCAATTTCTTGATTCTGTTTGTCGTTGATTTTACATGAAGCATTCAGAAAAAGTCCAAAACGGTAGTCCAACGTCTCGATACGCAGGGCATGTTTCCCAACTCCGACCCATGGGAACAGGGCATGTACCACTTTCTGTCCAGTGGTCCAGAGCTTGAAATCCTGGGGGACATCTGATCCCCAGATCGGGTCGTGTGGTTGTACTGCAGAGACGTCTCGTCGTTGTCGTCGGGGCATCGTGGTGTTTCCCACAGTTATTTTGAAGGTGTGATCTGATATGAAGATGGGAGCGCAAACTCCGGTTCATCCTGGGGGTAGTATGAAATAAGCACGTTGTCCACATAGCCAGGCCATTCCTTGCACCCAGTAAGTGCCGTTAGAGCGGTTGGCTGTGTTCACAGGGGCACCTTCTCCGTTTCCAGCGGTCTGATTACAATTAGTGGTGTTTCCAAGCGGTCTGTTACCGTTGTCTTGCCGGTAGCACATGGAGTGGTTCTTCCCTGGGGTTTGGTCCAAGAACACTGGGAAGTGAATGGATGTGTTCCGGTTCGTCACGTTGAAGTTGATCCAGAAAAGTTGATCACACGTTCTATTGTCTAATCCAGCGTTTTCAGTGGTGATCAACTCATATTGTGGTGGTCCCGTAAACATACTAAACAGGTTAAGCGAGTGGATGGTAGAGCTTGTCTCATTAATGATGATTTTCTTATGTTGATAGCCAATGCCCGCGAAACTGGCAGCGCACTTGGCTTGTGTTTTATTCATGTAGTCTCCATAAAAGGTGGGATGTGTCGAGGTGCATGGCATGTGGGAGCAGACGTAACATGCAGTGTTGTTAGGCTCTCCCTTAGTTCTGTCATGTACGTAGCGATACCATGCGTTATTCATCCATGGGTGAATGTGGTCTTGTGTCATGTCACGAAGGTGTGAGTTGTCATGTGTCCATCTTGTCTGCAGGTGGTGTTGTTCATCTTCTTTCTTTCGGGTGAGTGTCAATAAACTCACCAGGAGTGCAACACTAGCCACTAGGAGGACGAGCGTCTTCATGATGACCAGACACACCTGTGACCTCTGATGAGTAGACTACCGACGAGAAGTAGAGGGCGGGGTGTACCCGATCAGCCCTCCCTTCACCAATAGATCACCAGGAGTTAGGGGTGTCGGCGTCTAAACGTCTAGGTTGTCACTCACTTTTTTGCAGTGGCTTTGATGAATCCAGGACGGTCTTTCTGCTATTTTGCAGGCAGTTGGCATGGTGAGTAGCACTTGATAAGGACCTTCCCACCTTGGTGAGCTCCAATTTTTCCTTTGGAGTACTTTGATCAGGATCCAATCACCTGGTTTCAACCTGCAAGACACTGGAGAAATATCACTCGGCAGTTGGTTGTTTAGTACAATCTCTTTATTTTCAAGCAATTTAGTCATCCATTCAGCTAGTGTAGTTTCTCTTATTGACTTATCTATGGGCTCACTTGTGATTGGTAGTGGAAATGGTCTACCGTGAATGATTTCAAAAGGTGTGAGTTTCTGAGAACTTTGTGTCAGTCTCATCCACATTTTTACCAGGCCTATACACTCAGGCCATGGTCTCCCTGTTTCTTCCATGCATTTTCTCAGTCTCTGTTTTATCGTGCCGTTAGTTCTTTCCACTAGTCCGGCACTTTGAGGGTGGTAAGCACAGTGATGTTTGATACTGAATCCTAGTGCTTCAGAGACCTTGCTGATTACTTCATTAACAAAATGTGTCCCATTGTCTGATCTTATCAGAGTGGGGATGCCATATGTTGGAATGAAATGGTTGCACAAACATTTTGCTACTGCTTTTTTTACTGGATAAATTTCTGGCCATTTTGAAAATACGTCTATAATCACTAGAGCGTATTTTGAGCCTTGGCATTCATTTAGTTCAATAAAATCCATGTGGATTGTATGAAAAGGATGAGGTGGTGTGGGAAAGTTACCTCTTTTTGGTCTGGGGTTTCCCTGTGCATTATGTTTTTGGCAAATCATGCATGTTCTGACAAATTCCTTTGCTGAATTTTCGAAATTTTGAGTAAAGAAATGTTTAGAAAGTATATCCACCATCCCTCCGGTTGACACATGAGTGAAACCGTGTGTCACTAATGCTGCTGTTTTGTGTAGGGATTTTGGTAGTATTGGTTTACCATTACAAGTCATCAAATCATTTTCCAGCTGTGCACAACATTTTAACCATTTCTTCTGTTCTGCAGTTGGTGCGGCTTTTTGTTCGTTTTTAAGCACATCAAGTGGTATTTGCATTGAGGATTCAGACATTAATGTGTCTATTGTTTGTTGTGCTGCTGCTTTTGCGGCTTGATCTGCGAAGTTATTGCCTTTAGTGACCTCTGAGTTGTCCTTCTGGTGTGCAGCACATTTACATAATGCTAACTGTTTTGGCAATGTTATCACTTCCAACAGTGCCTTTAAAGGATTTCCATGTTGCACTGGATTGCTAGTAGAAGTAATGATACCTCTATTCTGCCAAATTTTTGCAAAATGATGTACTGCTGCAAAAACATACTGGCTGTCAGTGTGTATGTTTATGTCTTGTTCTTCATGCAGTTGACACGCACGTATAACAGCTGTAAGTTCTGCACTTTGTGCAGAGTGTGAGGAAGTTAATGCTTTTGCTTCTAAAACTGTGTCTGCTGTGGTTACTGCATAACCTACACAGTTTCGTCCGAAGCTATTTTTAAACGCTGAACCATCTACAAAGATGTTAACAAAACCAGCTTGTGGTGTGCTGTAAATGTCAGCGCGTGGTTTTGTTTCCTCATCTAGCTTCTTTATACAGCAGTGTGCGTCACCATCTTGCAAAGTAGGGAGAAGTGTGCTGGGGTTTAACTGTCCACACCTCTCAATTCTGATGTGTGACTGTGAAAGCAAAATGCCTACATAGGAAAGTCGTCTGGCATGTGTCAAACTTCTAAGTTGGGAAAAACTTTGCATTGCTTACAGTTCATAGCTCACAGCTCTAAAACTAGGCATCAACAAATCATATGCCTAATCATTATGTGTCACTGTGATCCACAAGTATGATCACAAATTTGTTTTTCAAACTTACAAAACAAACAAACAAAAACAAAACAAATTGCCTATGGCACCAAGGCTTTGCATTCATATTAATTGAGTGTAAGCTGCTTTCTTCATTGCAAGTGTTTGTTACAATAAGGTTTAATTCATGCATCTTATCACTAAGTTCTAAATTCAAACTATCTCACTTCTGACTCTTTCCAAAAATAATTTCACATATAACAATTTGTGTATGTGTTGTCTATTCATTAATATAGTTGTCAATTATTTCTGTCATTATTTTTACCTTCTTTTGTTCATGACATGGCGAACATCTCTAAACAATTCATGAGTTCAGCCTTCAACTTCAACCCAATTATACCCTGTATTCTCGCACTCGAACTTGTCCTGCTTCACCTCCCATCAGTCCTCGTCCCTCTTTTCACAGTGTCCTTGTGTGGCCTTCAAAGCTCCAACAAACACAGTCTGTCTCTTCTCTGTGAGCTGTCTTGACACACCACAGGCACACATATTTCCTGTTTCTGCAGACTAATCGAACTCTTTTGCTTTTCTTTGTATTCATAGTCTATAAACCCTCTTTAATTCTACTAAATCTTGATCTAAAACCAATACACCTTTATGTCATGCTCACACTTCTAAATAGAGCCCTTTCAGACATCAGGAATCATCACACACACTGCCTTTTCTCTCAAACTTCCACTTGTTCACTCCCTCTACTATGAACCTTTGTAGTGTTATTATTACTTATTTTTTATTATTTTTGTACAAATCACACCCAATCACTCAAAACCTACTACTCACAGCATTCACACAGTTAAAATCACTCAAAATATGCTTTCATACGAGTATTTTAGACATGCTTTTCATAATCAGAAAGAGCAAGTCAAAGAAAAACAACTGAAACCTCTAGTCATTCTCACAGCACACACATAAACTGGAGAAAAAACTAAAACACACCGGCATTTATTGCTCAAGAGAGGTTACTACTGAAAGATATATAGTGGTCACTTACTATACATCCACAGTAATGAATTCAAACTCTATTTATACAATTGTAGTCACTATTGTTAGCAACATTTGCAAACAATAGTTATGAAGCTCAATAACACTCTAAACCGAAAGCAACAATCTCCATGCGCGTCACCGCTCCTCATTAGCTTGGTAGTGTCCACATATCCAATTCAGCTTCTCAATCTTGTAGCTTTAGCTATTGTATACAGGGTTTGGCTCATCAGTTGTTAGTATAGGTTTGCTCTTCATCCCAACAAAGTCTCATCTAAGATGACAGGTTTACAAGCAGGTCAAGTGTCTCTATGCACTTGATTAGATTTGGTATTTTCTTTATTTTATTCATCTCATATATCATTGTACTGAGTTTGAGCAAACCTTAAGCTTGATTTAGACTACTTTTAACAATCATCCACCTCACATCATAACTGACTGAGGTGCCTCTTCTTATTAATAGTATGTCATTATTAATGTTATCATTGTATTGTTTTTCCATTTTTATAACAGCAATAGTATACTACAATACACTACTTTACTACTAATATACAATAGTGTATTATTTATATTTTATTATGTATCCATCGTGGGCCTGTGTGAATCTGCAGCTTCACACCTTCCCAAGCTGGAGACACACTTTCCTTGGCTGAACATTGACACAGCCTTAATATACCTTATGCATCTCTCTTTTTTATTTAATATATTTTCGTGTGAATTATCTGGTTTCATGCATTCTATTCATTCTAGGCACGGTCGTCATGCCAACTATGTTTCATTGTTAATACCAGTTTACAGGTTGTTATCCTTCCTATTATTAGTTTGAATACATTAGATAAGCTCTAATTTAATTTAACCTTTTGTTTATTCCACTTCATTCCTCTTTCCATGCTTTAAAATATTACAACTCTTGTGTACGCTTTGTTTTCTTTTTAGCATCCTTTTCGGTATTTATTTCTGCTTGGAGGGTTTCTTTTAATTTAGTCAATGCGGAGGGGCTACATTCTCCCTCCCATGTGGGACATTTAGGGGTTTTTTTTAGGATTTCTCCATCTACATGCACTAATTTGTCCGGTGCCTGGACATTTTTTCTCTAACCACTGCTCGTCAGCAGTGAGTTTTGAAGCTTCGTTACCCATTTTAATCCTTTACAACTTCCTTTACATCCTTTACAACTACACAACTGTGGCACCTTCTCTGGCACGAGAATCGAGAGAGGTAGTTGACACGGCCTTCTACTTTCAAGCTATTCTTGAAAGCGGTGTCAGCTTTACGTGATGAAACACGACCTTCTTCTCTTTTCACCAGTACTTGGGTGGCCTACAGTAAACAAATTGGTGGAATAGTTCAGCCTCCTTATTGTGCTGTAAAATCAACTTATTCCACCAACAAAAAATAAAACAATAAATACCTTTATACGCGCGCTACCTTTACCCACTACGGGGGAGCTACCAGTCCCAGACGAGCTCTATTTTATTTTAAGATGTGTCGGGAGTGCTGGAATGTTATGCTGCTATTATTTGCTGCTATTTTTATAATCATCATTACCATTCTATTAATAACACTATGGATATTGCATTCAGATGTTTAAACATATTGGTATCATATAAGTCTTTATTACAGGTTCAGTGAGAACCACTTTAAACTGTGGTGTTGAATCTATAACCCGAAATGCTTTTGAATCTATAATCTTAAAATGTTTATAGGCAGATTAGATTGCATTATTTGAAAGGCTCACCTCTGAATATAATCTGGGCCTAAAAGTCTTCACAGGAAACTGCAGGTTTGCAAAGTGTGCAGGGCAGGAAGTGAAACCGAAAGCAGAGTCTGAGTGCAAGTATTTTGAGTAGGTTATGAATCTTTAGTATCTTTTATGTATCTATATCTTTGGATTAAGCTTTTAGTAGAGGTTCTTGATTAAAACATTTACTCAACATATTACATATATAGTTCCAATTAGGTTATTACATGTAAGGATGAGCCTGAAACACACACACATAGTTTCAGTTGTGTACGTGTTGGCCTTCTGTCTAGTGGAAAGGTTACAAGGTCTAGCTGGGGAGCTGAGAGGTGAAACAAAGGGCAGCAGAAGCTGACACACATACACACACATATTAGATAGACTCCTTTGAGTAGGTAAGAGTTTAATCATGTTTTGCTTGCGACTGCAAAGGGGGGTGCGTACGTGTTAGTCTGTTCCAGGAAGTACACCAGATGTCCCCGAGATAAGCGACAGCGAAGACGGGCTGAGGGGAAGCACCGAGCCGAAGAAGATGTTCTTTTAAAACTATGTCAAAGTTAACTGAACGTTTGTGGTTTTGCATTGACGTATGCTGTATTAAATCTGCCTAGCAACAGAAGAGGGGGCGGTACAATTCTCACCTCTATAAAGTCTTTGTTTTGACTTTTGTAAAGTAGTTCAATACTGATTGGGTTGTTGAACTCACACATGTGTAATTCATTAAAATGCCGTCTAATTGCACCCGGCTGGATCTGTGGTTATTTTTGGATTCCTCCTCAACATTTTGAACCTTAACAGATGCTACCAGCCCCTCTCGTGTGAGCCAACTTTACCCACTACAGTGGAGCTACCAGTCCCAGACGAGCTCTATTTTCTTTTAAAATGCTACCAGCCCCTCTCGGGCGAGCCTAGTACGAATTTTCGCAACGTGTTTCAGAGTGTCAATATTCACCTGTTTGCTGAGTAATTGCCGGGTTGTCAGGTCCCCCTCATCGACCCCCACCGTCGTGGACCACTTTTAAGAACGCTGGCCAGAACCCGAATTTCACGCTTCTGGTCTTTATCCTGTACCTGGACAGGAGCTGTCGACAGACTTCAGCGCGGGCTTCTCATGACGTCAGGACTCGATGAGGTTTTCCCGTGGGGTCACACAAAAGTGTTATGTCCCATCCGGCTCGAAGGACCAAGAAATGTCAGGAGTTTTCCTGTAGTGCAACTCAGGTCAGAATATATCACACTCAGACAGGTTTGCAAGTTAACGTGCACACGGGTGAGACTCAACGGAGACTCACACCCTGGAACAGTTGTCAGGCTTTATTTATACTTCAAGCATATTTGTGTAGCATGTCCTTCTCAGAGACGTACAGGAAGAGATAAAATAGAACTGTGCTGCATGCAGGCTTCCTGTTGAACTTGTACAGAGCGTAACTTCTCTATTTAAGCTGAACACTAAAAGAGCAAACACATCTAGATAATGAAATGTACTTTTAAGCATAAACATAATAAAAATCCTAAAATCCTAATAAAATCCTTTGACAGTTTACAATATCAGAGGCTACTACAGTTGGGTGAAATAGTGTTTTTCCTGTTTCTTGATTTCCTATTTTTTCGTATGGTTGTCACACTAAAATGTTTTAAATCATCATCCATCCATCTTTCCATGTTCTTTTACTTATCAGGGTTGGGTTGCAAGGTCAGCAGTTTAAGCAGAGAAGCCCAGACCTCCCTCTCTCTCTGGCCACCCCCTCCAGCTTGTCCAGAGGAACACCAAGGCGTTCCCAGGCCACCCGAGAGAGATACTCTCTCCAGCTGGTCCTGGGTCTGTCCTTGGGCCGACCCCTGGTGGGACATGTCTGGAACACCTCACCTAGGAGGCACCCAGGAGGCGTCCTTTTCAGATGCCCAAACCACCTCAACTGCCTACTTTCAAGGTGGGGGAGTGGCAACTCTACTCTGAGCCCGTCAGACAGATGGCTGAACTCCTCAACCTATCTCTAAAGGAAAGGCCAATCACCCTTTGGCAAAAGCTAATTTTCAGTTCAGTTCAATTTTATTTATACAGCGCCAAATCACAACAACAGTCGCCTCAAGGTGCTTTATATTGTAAGGCAGACCCTACAATAATACATTCAGAGAAAAAAAACAACAATCATATGACCCCCTGGCACTTTGGCGACAGTGGGAAGGAAAAACTCCCTTTTAACAGGAAGAAACCTCCGGCAGATCCAGGGCTCAGGGAGGGGCGGGGCCATCTGCTGCGACTGGTTGGGCTGAGAGAAGGAAGACAGGATAGAAGACATTGTCATGATCCTGGGTCATTCGACCCAGCGTTTTGTGTTTCATTTTGGTATCACCTTGTGTTTTGTGTTAATTCTGATTTTGTATTAGTTCTTAGGGTTTGGTTCTGGTGTTTGGTGTTTTATTATTCCTACCTGTGTTCTTTCCCGCTCTGCTCTGTTCGTGTCCCTGAGTTTGTGTTTGTAAAACAGTTTGTGAATTTCCTGTTTTACTTTGAAGGTCTGTGTCTCGTTATGCCCATTAGTTCCAGCTGTGTCCACCCCGTGTGTCATTTCCTCATTTCATGGTTTGTATTTACAGTGTGTGTTTGCCTCTGCTCATTGTTGCTCTGTCTGCGTTAGTTGGTATTTCTCTGTGTCTCTCAGTTCTCATCTCGTGTTCCTCTCCATGTTGCGTGTTCCAGGTTTATTAGTTTTTCCCAGTTTAGGTTCGTGTCTTTGTGCAATCAATCCTCGCCACCCTTGTTTCTGTTTATATTTCACGCATTGTAAACGCTCACCTGCATCTAGCCGTTTCCTGCATATTGGGTCCGTTTCCCTTCAAACACCACACGACTGCTGCCCCAGCCGTCACAGACAGTCTGTGGGAGAGAGCCAGAGATTAATGACAAGTATGAATCAGTGCAGAGAGGTCTATTAACACATAGTGAGTGAGAAAGGTGACTGAAAAGGAAATACTCAATGCATCATGGGAATGCCCCAGCAGCCTACACCTATTGCAGCATAACTAAGGGAGGATTCAGGGTCACCTGGTCCAGCCCTAGCTATATGCTTTACCAAAACAGAAAGTTTTAAGCCTAATCTTAAAAGTAGAGATAGTGTCTGTCTCCCAAATGCAAAATGGAAGCTGGTTCCACAGAAGAGGGCCCTGAAAACTGAAGGCTCTGCCTCCCATTCTACTTTTAAATACTCTAGGAACAATAAGTAAGCCTGCAGTGTGAGATCGAAGTGCTCTAATAGGGTGATATGGTACTACAAGGTTATTAAGATAAGATGGGGCCTGATTATTTAAGACCTTGTATGTGAGGAGCAAGATTTTGAATTCTGGATCTAACAGGGAGCCAATGAAGGGAAGCCAATAAAGGAGAAATCTGCTCTCTCTTTCTAGCATTTTGGATTAACTGAAGGCTTTTCAGGGAGTTTTAGGACTTCCTGATAATAAAGAAATTACAGTAGTCCAGGCTGGAAGTGATAAATGCATGAACTAGTTTTTCAGCGTCACTCTGAGACAGGATATTTCTAACTTTAGAGATGTTGCACAAATGGAAGAAAGCAGTCTTACATATTTGTTTAATATGTGCATTGAAGGACATGTCTTGGTCAAAAATTACTCCAAGGTTCCTCACAGCCTTACTGGAGGCCAAGGTAATGCCATCCAGAGTAAGAATCTGGTTAGATACCATATTTCTAAGATTTTCAGGGCCGAGTACAATAACCTCAGTTTTATCTGAATTAAGAAGCAGAAAGTTAGCGGCCATCCAGGTCTTTATGTCTTTAAGACATTCCTGCAGTTTAACTAATTAGTGTGTGTTATCTGGCTTCATGGACAGATAGAGCTGCGTGTCATCTGCATAGCAGTGAAAATTTATGCTATGTCTTCTAATGATACTGCCTAAGGGAAGCATGCATAATGTAAACAAAATTGGTCCTAGTACTGAACCCTGTGGAACTCCATAATTAACCTGAGCGTGTGAAGAGGACTCTCCATTTACATGTACAAATTGGAGTCTATTAGACAGATATGATACAAACCACTGCAGTGCAGTACCTGTAATACCTACAGCGTGCTCTAATCGCGCTAACAGGATATTATGGTCAACAGTATTGAATGCAGCACTAAGGTCTAGCAGGACAAGCACAAGGATGAGTCCACTGTCAGAGGCCATAAGAAGATCATTTGTAACCTTCACTAAAGCTGTTTCTGTGCTGTGATGAGCTCTGAAACCTGACTGAAACTCTTCAAATAAGCCATTCCTCTGCAGATGATCTGTTAGCTGTTTGGCAACTACTCTTTCAAGGATGTTTGATATGAAAGGAAGGTTGGAGATTGGCCTATAATTAGCTAAGACTGCTGGGTCTAGAGATGGCTTTTTGAGTAAAGGTTTAACTAAAGCCAGCTTGAAGGCCTGTGGTACATAGCCGATTATTAGAGATAGGTTGATCATATTTAAGATTGAAGAATTAATTAATGGCAGGACTTCTTTGAGCAGTTTTGTAGGAATGGGGTCTAAAAGACACGTTGATGGTTTGGAGGAAGTAATTATTGAAGTTAACTCAGAAAGATCAATTGGAGAAAAAGAGTCTAAATGAATATCAATGGTACTGAAAGTTGCTGCAGATAATATTACATCTGTGGGATGATTATTGGTAATTTTTTCTCTAATTGTTCAAATTTTATTTGTGAAGAAATTCATGAAGTCATTACTAGTTAACGTTAAAGGGATGGTTGGCTCGATAGAGCTCTGACTTTTTGTCAGCCTGGCTACAGTGCTGAAGAGAAACCTGGGGTTGTTCTTATTTTCTTCAATCAGTGATGAATAGTAAGATATTCTGGCTTTGTAGAGGGCTTTCTTATAAAGCAGCAAAGTTTTTTTCCAGGCTAAATGATGATCTTCTAAATTTGTGACACGCCATTTCCTCTCCAGCTTATGAGTTATCTGCTTTAGGCTACGTGTTTGAGAATTATACCACGGAGTCAGGTACTTCTGATTTGAGGCCTTATTTTTCGCAGGAACTACAGTATCTAGTGTCATATGTGGTGAAGAGGCAAAATCAATTCACCTATATATTGTGTATTGTGCTTTAATTAATTCATTCCGGTGTGAGCAATTAAATGTTATGTATCTAGCACCAAATCACAACAGCAGTCGCCTAAAGACACTTAATGTTGCTGGGTAAAAACACAACAATAATGGCTGAGGTTGATGAAAAGGAGACAGGACAACATATACACTGTGTAAGAGAGCAAGCGATACATACTAACTAATGATTAAATGCAGAGAGGTGTATAAACACAGAACGAGCAAAGAAGGAAAAAATTCATACATCATGGGAAGCCCGCAGGAACCTAGGCTTATTGCAGCACAAATAAGGGAAGATTCAGGGTCACCTGATCCACTCTAACTGTATTATTTGTCAAAACTGAAGGTTTTAAGGCTAATCTCAAAAGCTGAGACAGGTGTTTGTCTTCTGAATTAATATTGTGAGTTGCATCCACAGAAGAGTTGCCTGAGAGATGAAGACTCAGATTCCTGTTCAACCTTATAATTCTATAGGAACCACAAGTACACCTAATATTCCAAAAGTACAGAGGTACTTTTGGAACAGTCGATGCCCAAGAGTAAGTCTTTTTTGAAAGTTGGAACTCAACTATTAAGGAAGACTTTTAATGATTTTTTGAAATTGACATAATTAAAGTGTATTGACTGTATTGCATTGAATATAAATGCCCTTTAATTTCTGAGGAATATTACAGTAGATTTGGATGAAACTTGGCCCAGAGGTACAGTAGGTGTTCCAGAGGAGGATTGTGGATTGTTTACAGTGCTGTCGGCCACTGTGGGTGTTTTTTTGGTTTTTACTTAAATGTCCTCGGACAAGAAAGCCTAATTTCTGCTGTTCAGTACTGAAGAAATTTAAACTTTTTAAGATTATGCAAAATTGCAGAACATTTTTAAGGTTATCTGCTATAAAAAGCCAGGCCAGGAAAATCTCCTTCATGTTTTTCTGTGTTTTATTCTCTGTTAGTAGTAATATACCTACAGCTTTTTTGCCTATCTACTAGGCATAAACACACATAGATGATTTAACTGCATTAGGAGCATTTTGCGTTTTTCTTTAGCGATCTTATCATGTGAGAGGTCCAGAGGCACCAGACCCAGCGTAGCCGTCTTTTATCTTTTCCATTACACTTTATACTGACCATTCGATCTTCCAAACAGGTTTTCACCTGTTGCTTACATCCCCACACCTTATCTCTGCATCTCAGAGGCCAGCTGAAACAAACCCCACCTATATAAAAACGCCCTAATCAGCCACACTAACCCTTTACATCGGCCCTTGAGAGCATTTTACTTTTAATTTAACTGTTTTAGGAGCATTATGCTTTTCTTTAGTGCTTTGAAACACACAGGGGGTAATAGTTTCAAACAGAATACCACAAACAGCAGGCATTCCTGCTCTGATACTTCAGATTCTTAACTCTGCAACAGTTAGACAGAGGGGGTTACAGCTAGACCCCTTACAATCAGCAGAAGAGGCCATCCTTATCAAGAGTATCTCAACTGTACATCCATAGTTTTCAATACAAACAGTCTCCTTTATCTTATGTCAGAGGTTCATCGGTGCCACCAAAGCTTTTTTACCTTTCTACTGACCATCCTCCAAACAGGTTTCACCTTTATCTCTGCATCTCAGAGGTCACCTGAAACAAGCCCCACCTATATAAAAATGCACTAATCAGCCACACTAACCCTTTACATCGGTCCTTGAGAGCATAACACTTTCGTTCATCAGCACGAGCATTTTACTTTTAATTTAACTAGTTTAGGAGCATTTTACTTTTCTTTACCGCTCTGAAACACACAGAGGCTAATAGTTTTCAAACAGTGTCACAAATAACATGTATTCCTTTAGAAATAAACTGTGATACTTCTAAAAAACAAACACATATTCTTTCCTCATGACTAGCCAATTCACCATTTTATTTAAATATCTGAATTTTCGGAATGATGATCCAAGCGGGACACAGAGGCTGCTAGTTTAACGCACCAGAATGCAAATATAAATAAAAGCATGACTATCCTGAGAGCCTAGCTGCAGCGACACCTTTCTTTCAGACGGATGCCTGGATGTGCGTTGGAGCCGACTGTGCTACCCGCACACAGCGTTTCTGACCTATGGGCGCTGCTTATACAACAGAGAAAAGCAACAACACAGCGTGTTTCTCTGCTCCAAGACATCGGCGGGCCTTTCAGACGGTAAGCATGTCTGTTATACCCAGCGCATAAATGTCTGTATGTCAGTGCTGATTATACAAACCCTGTTTAAAATGTGACACATATGTTGTCCGAAAACAAATCCTCTAACTTTGCAAAGTTACTGATTTAAAAATATATTTTCGAATTTTTAGTTGCATGTCAAACACACGATAGACTCTTGAGCGTATTTATTTATATAGCTACATTCACAATGGTACAACCATGCTAAATAAAAGATGCCCAAGCACCAAAGCACTCTAATGCAAGCCTCTAAACTACATGTTGATAAGTGCATGAAGTTAACCTCTACAGCTGAAAACAGTTTGTATCCGCACTCTGAGGGTCTGCTGAATTGTTTTTAATATTGCGCTTTTTCACGAACTGCAGATGATGAATTCCTCTTTATTGGACATAGTGTCCTTAAGCTATTGTTGCTCATACTTACAGAGTTCCCTAGCTACTTCTTTACTATGTCAGTAAACTTTTCGAAAAGGAAGGTGTTGTAGATTTAAAGAAACATCCTAATTGAAGCAAAGGCAAAAAATTGGAATGAATTTTATGTGACTGTTCATATTAAAGCCATCAACAAGTGAAAATCCAAAACCGACTCCAATGCTTTGTATTAATGATCTCCCCCTCTCTCTCTCTCTCTGTGTGTGTGTATGTGTGAGTGTGAGTGTGTGCGCCCTCACAGAAGGAAGGTCACAGCAGGAGCTTTTTCAAACGCGTTTCCAATCATTTTTACAAGAAGTGTAGCTCATACAATGGTATTATTGTATTATTTGCGATACTTTATAAATATGAAACTCTAAAGATTTGGAGTTCATGCAAATTGTGAAACAAGAATCTAAATATTTGTGTCACAATGATTTCTATAAAAGCATGTTGTTTATGGGGATAATGTAACAAATCTTTTGTGGCCCTATTAATGATCAATGGTAATTGAAGAGGAAGCTGAACCCCTGCTCTGGACATTTTCATGACAAGTGACAGCGCAGACATCTACTAATGAGAGAACATGTTTTATCATCATAAACACTGTGATATGAAGTATCGTTAAAGTGTCACTTCAGTAATGTTGACTCATGTTTTTAATAGATGACTTTAAAACACTAAACTCTAATTTCTATGGTTTATTTTAAGCTTACAGAATATAACATGTGGTAAGACGATGAGTTTTACTTCTCACTGTCCGTGTTATGTGTATCTATTTATCATGTATGCTACTTTGCTCTGTGGACTGTAAAATGTTTCATTGTGTTCATGAAATAAACCAGACTTTCACCGTCTGAATCTTTTACTGTTTTTTCTGCTTTTGATCACTACAAGTTTGACAAACCCACAGACATCCAGAGTTAACTCACTAACAATGTGGAGCAGTCTCAGTGTATTTAGCTGCTTGTTCCCTAAACACAACCAACTGAGAGAAACGCTTGTAGTCCTCACTTTGGTCATTTTGAACGTTGAAGGAGATTTGCTCCATAGACACCTTATACTAGTGTTCTATTTAAATTCAGATTCCTTTTATAGTTTGCAGTTTCTTTACTAACACATTTGTAGATAAGTTTATTGCTGAACCACACAGCTAGCAGTCTCACTCACTCTCTAGGTTTTGAAGTTTTGTGTGTGTGTGTGTGTGTGTGTGTGTGTGTGTGTGTGTGTGTAATGGTTTAGTCTATCAAACCTTACCCTTTTTCTCCCCAGTATCACAACAGTATGACTCCCAAAGTACGGATCAGTAAACAACCAATGATTCTAAAGCCAGAACAGAAAGATACAGTTGGAAGATGCATGATTGCGTTTTTATGACGCATAGTAAAACTACCCCCTCTTCTTCTTCTCTGTGTTGTTGTTGTTGTTCTTGTGTGTGTGTGTGTGTGTGTGTGTGCCTTAGAAGTCAAATAATACATTAGCCACACTTAAAAAAACAAAAAACATCTGAATTTCATTTAGAACTGAGATTCTAAGTTGTAAGCAGAAATCTTATCCTCAGCCACAAACATGTTTCCCCACTTTCACAATGCTGAGGTGTCAAATCCACAACCCCCAACAAATGGTTTGTTACACGCGGGTGTGAAGGGCATGCTTTACTTACACAGCCTCACACACAGTAGATTTTTAAAGTTTTTGGGGACAATGGTTTAGCCACAGATGTAACTTCTACTTTTGATAAAAACCACTCCACCTGTTTATTTCTTAAGAAATTAAGCTCTTATTTAAACATGTCTACACAATAATAGACACCGTGTGCTCTGTGACATTATAGTCTTCTACTTCAGCGTTCATTGGTTTGCATTTTAAACTCCCAACCTTTCAGGTTGTTATGAACGACTTATATTTCTAACATTTTGTGATATAAAAGTGAACCATGTGGGTTTTTTTTTAATTTTCTGTGTGATGGAATGACTTAAGACACGAGTTATTTAAACAATTCTAAATGAAAGTGTGATGGCCATAGTACTTTATGCTGGACCAAATATGTTAAGGATAATGTTTATCAACGTAAAATTGCAAAGAACCTTTGAATAGATGATAACATTTTGTAAACAGTTACCTCAGAACCTGTACTGTCAGCCCTATGTATGTATGTAAGGTGAAACTTTCCACAGTACTTACACTTAAGTAACTAAACACATAAAGTCACCCTTTACCAATAATCCACTGCTCCTTGAAAAAGTAGCACAAACAGACAACTGACTCAGCAATGATGAGTAGAGCTACCCCGAGGCCGAGACTCAAGCAGAAGAAAATTAAAAGTTTTGGTTTTTGCGGCTCGAAAAATTAAAGAAAGTATGTTTAATAATTCAACAAGACCTACACTTTCAACACACGTACATTCAAATTTTGGATCAGACTAACATCGATGTTGTTCAATAGTTTTTATCCGTTCAAAAAAGCCATTTTACGGCTTTAATGTTTCCAGCTGATAAGGAGAATGAGTGCATTTCATCAAATGCGCGTCCAAAGGCTTTAAACATCCGCTTTGTCTGTAAAGACAGTATCAAACTACAGAGCATTGTTTTTACTAAAATTCAACATTTTCAGATGAAAATTTGGCTGCTTTTTTCACTGTAACACCCCCTCAATGCCATTTTTAGGATATTCTCGGTGATCCCATTTTTATCATATTTATGCTTTTGGGACTGAGGGTATCTAATACGTACGTCGTCACAGTGTATTGTACTACCAACTGTGAGGGCTCTGCTTTTGCTTTGAGCAGACTGTTTTTTATTTTGTCTCGTGAGTGTGTGTTTTTCAAACGAGATCCTCCTCCTCAGTTTGATTTTGTTACCACAAACTTTGTGTAAAGTTCACAACAGAGGTAAAGAGATTTAAACATCCCAGTTTAAGGAGGCAGGGGTTGGACCAGCTGCGCAGGGCAGGTGAAACAGAGAGTGTCAGGGGAGATGTGCAACAGAAGCAGAGGGAACATTTTACAAGATGATAAATGGCACATTTAGGTGATTAAGGATTTGTTGACAAGATTAAAAGACACGGCCGTCAGAGTTCAACAACATTACAGTTTGATTAAATAAAAAGTTTTAAACTACACAAGGTTCATTTTCTCCTCTGATAGTAATCATATTAAACATGTCAAGAAAGAAAGAGTACAAAGAAAAATAGTAAATGTGTGTCTAATTCAACTCTTCCTGTGAACCTTATATGGTGAACCTTATATGGTGATGGCCAGAGGGGCCGATGGCGCGATATGGCAGCCTAGCCTCTATCAGCCTGCCCCAGGGCAGCTGTGGCTGCAACAGTAGCTTGCCTCCACCTGTGTGTGAATGTGAGAGTGAATGAATAGTGGCATTGTAAAGCAATTTGGGTGCCTTGAAAAGCGCTATATGAAATCCAATCCATTATTATTATTATTATTATCATTATTATATCATCCCTTAATATGTTCGGTGTTACAAACTTGAAGAATCAGAGAAAAGATCATCAGACATTAATCTAATCAGTTTTCAGCCTTCATTCATTCATATTGAAAAGTTGGAAATCTTCCCTGCTAGACCGAAGTGCAGCGTTTAACACCGTTGACCATAACATTTTATTACAGCTATTATTAAATGGTGAGGCCTCTTCACACACCGAGGTTAATTATGAAGCTCCACAGGCTTCTGTGCAAAGACCAGTTCTGTTTACATTATACGTGCTTTAGAAGACATAGCGTACATTTTCACTGCTATGCATATGATACCCACTTTTATTGGTTAAACTGCCGGGATGTCTTAGACACATAATGAGCTTTAATTTTCTGCTTCTAAGTTCAGATAAAACTGAGGTTATCGTAACGGGGAGTAAAAATCTTAGAAACACTGTGGCTAACAAGATCCTTACTCTGGACGGCATTGCCTTGAGTTGTCTGTTGTAGTCATTTGGCACATTATAAGTAAAATTGAAGCACACAATCCCGTCGCACAACATCAACATTTATTTATATACAAAAATAAAAATGCTTTTTTACAGAAAAGAATTGTAACTTCATATTTTATCAACGATTACGCGGGCACATGTTTTAAAAATGCGTGTAGGATACATTGTTTGGTAAAATACAGGTTACACGTTTTAAGAAAGAAAAATCAGTCTTTCAGAGAAAGCATTAGCAGCCTCCTTTGTAACACTCTGCGACCAGCCGTAACTGTCTGATTTTCACCATGTCCAACCCTACCAGATTGGTGTATGCCTCGGCTATGGCGTCAAAGACTTTCCTTTCCGATTTCAGTTCGTGCAAGAGAGTTTCCGCCACCATGCGGACTTTGACGTCGTCCATTTTGATGTTGCGAGCAATCAGAAGCCGTTGAATAGATGGAATGAAACGTGGGGTGAGGAGTCTTTTTCTGATGCTGTGATAATTTTCAGCGTAAAAGTCATCCTCCAAGACTTGCACACACTCGTGTTGTTTCTGGCGGGGGTGATCGGACTTACAGCCGTTGCATTCGTCAGTGAGGTACCTGTTGATTACTAGGTTGACTAGATGATACACCGCGGTTTTCACGGTATCGATGAAAAAAGAAGATGCCCAACCGTCAAGCTCGTCGGCTTGCTGCTGCTGCTGCTTCTCCAAGGGGTGATAGTAACCGGGCGTGTCGGGTACTATTGTGCCCTCGGCCGCAGAACTTTCCTCCTCCTCCTCAGTGTGGTGCAGGGCTGTAGAGGCCATTCTTCTCTCTGTTTTTGAGCTGAAAAAGGTTTGAAGGAATGAGACGGCGGTCTTCTTTTTAAAATAACAGGAGGGGGCGTGATCTGGAAGTGGGTTGATCTTAAAGGGTGTGGGTAGGAGTGGCAAAATTTTCAAAAACCGTAGAGTTGGCCACCCTGTCGCTCTAGCAGTTGCAACTTTGGAAAAGAGCGGTAATTCTCATCTGTTGGGCTTGAAATTCTCCATGAAAATGGCATCTTCCAGCCCTTCTGCTCAATCAACCATCAAAGTGGCTGAACCTGGTACATACTTGGTACTTGGTACTATCAGGGATGCTGGGCATTCTTTACTCTCTGAAGAGCCATCCACTAACCCTGCATTTGAAGATTGGAGTGAAGACGCACCGTATTCACCAGTATCAGAGTGGAGCCCACCCCCTTCACCACCACAACTGTGGACTATGGACACTGACAACGAGGAAGATTTTTTGTATTTTGGCGACTCTCCCGACATTGATGAGGTAGACTGGGTATGGCCACCCTTCCAAGGTCCTGAGAGATTACCGGAACCGCTATGGGATAATGATGAGGACTTACCCTATGTACCCGCGTAATCGTTGATAAAATATGAAGTTACAATTCTTTTCTGTAAAAAAGCATTTTTATTTTTGTATATAAATAAATGTTGATGTTGTGCGACGGGATTGTGTGCTTCAATTTTACTTATAATGTGCCAAATGACTACAACAGACAACTCAAGGCAATGCCGTCCAGAGTAAGGATCTTGTTAGCCACAGTGTTTCTAAGATTTTTACTCCCCGTTACGATAACCTCAGTTTTATCTGAACTTAGAAGCAGAAAATTAAAGCTCATTATGTGTCTAAGACATCCCGGCAGTTTAACCAATAAAAGTGGGTATCATATGCATAGCAGTGAAAATGTACGCTATGTCTTCTAAAGCACGTATAATGTAAACAGAACTGGTCTTTGCACAGAAGCCTGTGGAGCTTCATAATTAACCTCGGTGTGTGAAGAGGCCTCACCATTTAATAATAGCTGTAATAAAATGTTATGGTCAACGGTGTTAAACGCTGCACTTCGGTCTAGCAGGGAAGATTTCCAACTTTTCAATATGAATGAATGAAGGCTGAAAACTGATTAGATTAATGTCTGATGATCTTTTCTCTGATTCTTCAAGTTTGTAACACCGAACATATTAAGGGATGATATAATAATGATAATAATAATAATAATAATGGATTGGATTTCATATAGCGCTTTTCAAGGCACCCAAATTGCTTTACAATGCCACTATTCATTCACTCTCACATTCACACACAGGTGGAGGCAAGCTACTGTTGCAGCCACAGCTGCCCTGGGGCAGGCTGATAGAGGCTAGGCTGCCATATCGCGCCATCGGCCCTCTGGCCATCACCATATAAGGTTCACCATATAAGGTTCACAGGAAGAGTTGAATTAGACACACATTTACTATTTTTCTTTGTACTCTTTCTTTCTTGACATGTTTAATATGATTACTATCAGAGGAGAAAATGAACCTTGTGTAGTTTAAAACTTTTTATTTAATCAAACTGTAATGTTGTTGAACTCTGACGGCCGTGTCTTTTAATCTTGTCAACAAATCCTTAATCACCTAAATGTGCCATTTATCATCTTGTAAAATGTTCCCTCTGCTTCTGTTGCACATCTCCCCTGACACTCTCTGTTTCACCTGCCCTGCGCAGCTGGTCCAACCCCTGCCTCCTTAAACTGGGATGTTTAAATCTCTTTACCTCTGTTGTGAACTTCACACAAAGTTTGTGGTAACAAAATCAAACTGAGGAGGAGGATCTCGTTTGAAAAACACACACTCACGAGACAAAATAAAAAACAGTCTGCTCAAAGCAAAAGCAGAGCCCTCACAGTTGGTAGTACAATACACTGTGACGACGTACGTATTAGATACCCTCAGTCCCAAAAGCATAAATATGATAAAAATGGGATCACCGAGAATATCCTAAAAATGGCATTGAGGGGGTGTTACAGTGAAAAAAGCAGCCAAATTTTCATCTGAAAATGTTGAATTTTAGTAAAAACAATGCTCTGTAGTTTGATACTGTCTTTACAGACAAAGCGGATGTTTAAAGCCTTTGGACGCGCATTTGATGAAATGCACTCATTCTCCTTATCAGCTGGAAACATTAAAGCCGTAAAATGGCTTTTTTGAACGGATAAAAACTATTGAACAACATCGATGTTAGTCTGATCCAAAATTTGAATGTACGTGTGTTGAAAGTGTAGGTCTTGTTGAATTATTAAACATACTTTCTTTAATTTTTCGAGCCGCAAAAACCAAAACTTTTAATTTTCTTCTGCTTGAGTCTCGGCCTCGGGTAGCTCTACTCATCATTGCTGAGTCAGTTGTCTGTTTGTGCTACTTTTTTCAAGGAGCAGTGGATTATTGGTAAAGGGTGACTTTATGTGTTTAGTTACTTAAGTGTAAGTACTGTGGAAAGTTTCACCTTACATACATACATAGGGCTGACAGTACAGGTTCTGAGGTAACTGTTTACAAAATGTTATCATCTATTCAAAGGTTCTTTGCAATTTTACGTTGATAAACATTATCCTTAACATATTTGGTCCAGCATAAAGTACTATGGCCATCACACTTTCATTTAGAATTGTTTAAATAACTCGTGTCTTAAGTCATTCCATCACACAGAAAATTAAAAAAAACCCCACATGGTTCACTTTTATATCACAAAATGTTAGAAATATAAGTCGTTCATAACAACCTGAAAGGTTGGGAGTTTAAAATGCAAACCAATGAACGCTGAAGTAGAAGACTATAATGTCACAGAGTATACAGTGTCTATTATTGTGTAGACATGTTTAAATAAGAGCTTAATTTCTTAAGAAATAAACAGGTGGAGTGGTTTTTATCAAAAGTAGAAGTTACATCTGTGGCTAAACCATTGTCCCCAAAAACTTTAAAAATCTACTGTGTGTGAGGCTGTGTAAGTAAAGCTTGCCCTTCACACCCGCGTGTAACAAACCATTTGTTGGGGGTTGTGGATTTGACACCTCAGCATTGTGAAAGTGGGGAAACATGTTTGTGGCTGAGGATAAGATTTCTGCTTACAACTTAGAATCTCAGTTCTAAATGAAATTCAGATGTTTTTTGTTTTTTTAAGTGTGGCTAATGTATTATTTGACTTCTAAGGCACACACACACACACACACACACACAAGAACAACAACAACAACACAGAGAAGAAGAAGAGGGGGTAGTTTTACTATGCGTCATAAAAACGCAATCATGCATCTTCCAACTGTATCTTTCCGTTCTGGCTTTAGAATCATTGGTTGTTTACTGAGCCGTACTTTGGGAGTCATACTGTTGTGATACTGGGGAGAAAAAGGGTAAGGTTTGATAGACTAAACCATTACACACACACACACACACACACACACACACACACACACACACACAAAACTTCAAAACCTAGAGAGTGAGTGAGACTGCTAGCTGTGTGGTTCAGCAATAAACTTATCTACAAATGTGTTAGTAAAGAAACTGCAAACTATAAAAGGAATCTGAATTTAAATAGAACACTAGTATAAGGTGTCTATGGAGCAAATCTCCTTCAACGTTCAAAATGACCAAAGTGAGGACTACAAGCGTTTCTCTCAGTTGGTTGTGTTTAGGGAAAAAGCAGCTAAATACACTGAGACTGCTCCACATTGTTAGTGAGTTAACTCTGGATGTCTGTGGGTTTGTCAAACTTGTAGTGATCAAAAGCAGAAAAAACAGTAAAAGATTCAGACGGTGAAAGTCTGGTTTATTTCATGAACACAATGAAACATTTTACAGTCCACAGAGCAAAGCAGCATACATGATAAATAGATACACATAACACGGACAGTGAGAAGTAAAACTCATCGTCTTACCACATGTTATATTCTGTAAGCTTAAAATAAACCATAGAAATTAGAGTTTAGTGTTTTAAAGTCATCTATTAAAAACATGAGTCAACATTACTGAAGTGACACTTTAACGATGCTTCATATCACAGTGTTTATGATGATAAAACATGTTCTCTCATTAGTAGATGTCTGCGCTGTCGCTTGTCATGAAAATGTCCAGAGCAGGGGTTCAGCTTCCTCTTCAATTACCATTGATCATTAATAGGGCCACAAAAGATTTGTTACATTATCCCCATAAACAACATGCTTTTATAGAAATCATTGTGACACAAATATTTAGATTCTTGTTTCACAATTTGCATGAACTCCAAATCTTTAGAGTTTCATATTTATAAAGTATCGCAAATAATACAATAATACCATTGTATGAGCTACACTTCTTGTAAAAATGATTGGAAACGCGTTTGAAAAAGCTCCTGCTGTGACCTTCCTTCTGTGAGGGCGCACACACTCACACTCACACATACACACACAGAGAGAGAGAGAGAGGGGGAGATCATTAATACAAAGCATTGGAGTCGGTTTTGGATTTTCACTTGTTGATGGCTTTAATATGAACAGTCACATAAAATTCATTCCAATTTTTTGCCTTTGCTTCAATTAGGATGTTTCTTTAAATCTACAACACCTTCCTTTTCGAAAAGTTTACTGACATAGTAAAGAAGTAGCTAGGGAACTCTGTAAGTATGAGCAACAATAGCTTAAGGACACTATGTCCAATAAAGAGGAATTCATCATCTGCAGTTCGTGAAAAAGCGCAATATTAAAAACAATTCAGCAGACCCTCAGAGTGCGGATACAAACTGTTTTCAGCTGTAGAGGTTAACTTCATGCACTTATCAACATGTAGTTTAGAGGCTTGCATTAGAGTGCTTTGGTGCTTGGGCATCTTTTATTTAGCATGGTTGTACCATTGTGAATGTAGCTATATAAATAAATACGCTCAAGAGTCTATCGTGTGTTTGACATGCAACTAAAAATTCGAAAATATATTTTTAAATCAGTAACTTTGCAAAGTTAGAGGATTTGTTTTCAGACAACATATGTGTCACATTTTAAACAGGGTTTGTATAATCAGCACTGACATACAGACATTTATGCGCTGGGTATAACAGACATGCTTACCGTCTGAAAGGCCCGCCGATGTCTTGGAGCAGAGAAACACGCTGTATTGTTGCTTTTCTCTGTGGTATAAGCAGCGCCCGTAGGTCAGAAACGCTGTGTGCGGGTAGCACAGTCGGCTCCAACGCACATCCAGGCATCCGTCTGAAAGAAAGGTGTCGCTGCAGCTAGGCTCTCAGGATAGTCATGCTTTTATTTATATTTGCATTCTGGTGCGTTAAACTAGCAGCCTCTGTGTCCCGCTTGGATCATCATTCCGAAAATTCAGATATTTAAATAAAATGGTGAATTGGCTAGTCATGAGGAAAGAATATGTGTTTGTTTTTTAGAAGTATCACAGTTTATTTCTAAAGGAATACATGTTATTTGTGACACTGTTTGAAAACTATTAGCCTCTGTGTGTTTCAGAGCGGTAAAGAAAAGTAAAATGCTCCTAAACTAGTTAAATTAAAAGTAAAATGCTCGTGCTGATGAACGAAAGTGTTATGCTCTCAAGGACCGATGTAAAGGGTTAGTGTGGCTGATTAGTGCATTTTTATATAGGTGGGGCTTGTTTCAGGTGACCTCTGAGATGCAGAGATAAAGGTGAAACCTGTTTGGAGGATGGTCAGTAGAAAGGTAAAAAAGCTTTGGTGGCACCGATGGACCTCTGACATAAGATAAAGGAGACTGTTTGTATTGAAAACTATGGATGTACAGTTGAGATACTCTTGATAAGGATGGCCTCTTCTGCTGATTGTAGGGGGTCTAGCTGTAACCCCCTCTGTCTAACTGTTGCAGAGTTAAGAATCTGAAGTATCAGAGCAGGAATGCCTGCTGTTTGTGGTATTCTGTTTGAAACTATTACCCCCTGTGTGTTTCAAAGCACTAAAGAAAAGCATAATGCTCCTAAAACAGTTAAATTAAAAGTAAAATGCTCTCAAGGGCCGATGTAAAGGGTTAGTGTGGCTGATTAGGGCGTTTTTATATAGGTGGGGTTTGTTTCAGCTGGCCTCTGAGATGCAGAGATAAGGTGTGGGGATGTAAGCAACAGGTGAAAACCTGTTTGGAAGATCGAATGGTCAGTATAAAGTGTAATGGAAAAGATAAAAGACGGCTACGCTGGGTCTGGTGCCTCTGGACCTCTCACATGATAAGATCGCTAAAGAAAAACGCAAAATGCTCCTAATGCAGTTAAATCATCTATGTGTGTTTATGCCTAGTAGATAATTAGAGGGCTAGTTGCATTAAAGGAACATTGGGGGTTGTTACAGTGTGGCAAGTTGGGAATATGTGTTTTTTAGAAGGTGAAAAAACTTTCTGTTTAAAAACTATTAGCCTCTGTGTGTTTCAGAGCACTACAGAAAAAAAAAGCAAAATACCCCTAACTAGTTGAATTAAATGCTGTGTGTGAATATATAACTCGAACTGTTTCTTTCTCTCGCTCTGCGCCATGGTATTCATCTGAACTTCGCCAACTTAAAGCTACTGGACGCCGCCTAGAACGTCTCTCCAGGAAAACAGGACTTACTATTCACAAGGACATGTATCTCAGCCATATTCAACACTATAAAGAAGCTATTCATCATGCTAAATCTGCTTACTACACCTCTGTTATTGAATCTGCTGAAGGAAACACTCGCACTTTGTTTTCTACATTGCATAATATTGTTAAACCCCCAGATACCTTTGCCATACATACACACTCTGCCGCAGTTTGCAACAAATTTATGGACTTTTTTTACACCAAGATTGAGAATCTTCATCAACAATTGCCCTCGTCCTGTGAAATGGTCAATTGTTCTATCTGCGTTTTTTGTCCTTCTCAACTGTCATCCTTTCTATCCAATTTTGAACTTCCCACAATAACTCAGCTATCTTCCATAATTACTAACTTAAAGTCATCATCATGTAAACTTGATCCACTGCCGACAAATCTTGTTAAACTCTCATTCCCGTCTCTTGCCCCACTGATTGCTAATATCGTACACTCCTCTCTTATATCTGGTTCTGTTCCTTCTTCTCTTAAAACTGCAATAATAACTCCAATACTGAAAAAGAATGGTTCAGATCCCTCCAATCTAAATAATTTCAGGCCAATTTCAAATCTCCCTTTTCTAGCAAAAATTCTTGAAAAGATAGTGGCTGCACAGGTTCATCATCATCTCATTGGAAATAACTTGTACGAACAGTTTCAGTCCGGCTTCCGTTCATGTCACAGTACAGAAACAGCCCTAGTAAAAATCACCAATGATCTTCTGCTTGCAGCTGATTCTGGACTTATATCCATCCTCATTCTCCTTGACCTTACAGCAGCTTTCGATACTATTTCCCACCGCATCCTCCTTCACAGATTAGCATCTATTGGCATCAATGGTACAGCACTCGCCTGGTTTACTTCCTATCTCTCTGGCCGCTCACTGTTTGTTCAATTACTCCCTCACAGATCAGTATCTACTTCAGTTAATTCCGGTGTACCCCAAGGCTCTGTCCTGGGTCCTTTACTTTTTATCATCTATCTCCTACCCCTAGGTAATATATTTAGGAAGCATAACATCCAATTTCACTGCTACGCAGATGACACCCAGCTCTACCTATCCTCCAAACCCACAGCTACTCTCCCACCCACATCCATTTCTGACTGTTTAAGTGAAATCAAGGTCTGGTTTACTCACAACTTTCTTAAACTTAATGGCAATAAAACAGAATTCATTTTAATAGGCACCAGATCAAAACTGACTACAGTTCCAACCAGTCTTTCGTTATCCATTGATAACTCTGTTGTCACACCCTCCCTTCAGGTTAAGAGTCTTGGTGTCATTCTCGATAGCACTCTGTCCTTCACAGCACATATAAATAATATCACTCGGTCTTCCTACTTTCATCTCCGTAATATTAACCGTCTTCGTCCCTCACTCACACCACACAGTACTGCCATACTTGTCAATGCTCTTGTCACATCTCGTCTGGATTACTGTAACGCTCTTCTTTATGGTCTACCTCATAAATCCCTCCATAAACTGCAGTTGTTTCACAATACAGCTGCCAGTATTATTTCCAGAACTAGATCCACTGAACATATAACACCTGTTCTTAAACAGCTCCATTGGCTCCCAATTCACCTCCGTGTCAATTTCAAGATCCTGCTTCTCACTTTCAAAGCGCTTCATAACCTCGCTCCTCCATATCTATCCGATCTTCTACATACATACTCACCCCTTCGTACACTCCGCTCTTCTTCAGCTTCCCTTCTGTCTGTTCCACCTGCTCGCCTGACTACCACGGGACTCAGAGCCTTTAGTTGTTCTGCCCCGAGACTTTGGAATGCACTTCCACTGGCTCTACGGACCACACACTGTCTCACCTCTTTTAAATCACTACTCAAAACCCATCTGTTTCGAATTGCATACACCTGATCTGTCTTAGGCCATTTTTACCTTGCTCAGTTTTTATATTTGCTTTTATACTTTTATGACTGTTTATGTCTAAATTTTATCTACCATGTTTGCTATATATACATTTTTTTAAAAAAAATGTTTTTTACGGTATTGTTTACCTGCTACTGTAAGGTGACCTTGAGGGTCTGAAAGGCGCCTATAAATAAAATGTATTATTATTATTATTATATAATATGTGTTTTTTAGAAGGTGGAAAAACTTTCTGTTTAAAAACCCCTAAACTAGTTAAATTAAATCATCTATGTCTAAATAACAGCGCTCTGAGACCTATACAATCCTTTAAAAAGAGTTTAATTAAAACACATAATGGTTTCATTAAATAAAACGCTATTAAACACATGTAAACATATGATCTCTGAACTCACAAGTCCGTTCACGCGCACATGCACGCGCAAAGTCCGTTCGCGCGCACACATGAACGCGGAGGGGGATGGGGGGGGGCAAAAAAGCTGTAGGTATATTACTACTTCTGTTACTTTGACACAAAGGCATCTGCTGTGATGCTACACCTCTGATAAAGTCTCACAGTATCAGTACTGATAAATGATCAGAAATATAAATTTCTGACTATCTGAGGCAAAATTGAATTGAATTGGGACCTTGTGAATTGGAATCGAATGGATTATAGAAATCAGTGATGATACGCAGCCCTAGTGAGTAGCCTAGGCCCGACAGAGTGGATGTAGCTGTGGGTAAAAAGAAAAGATGAAAAGAACTGTTGATACATTTTTTGTTGAGGCCTGATCTGTCTGAAATTCATAGCCAGTGCTCTGACATGGAGCCATCAGTCTCTGAATGCTGAAAAAGCACAGTGTATCCAGAAAACACATTATATGCTGCGATAAATGCACTGCCCAAGAGTCCCCTCTCGCCACTGCCTTTCAGCAGCAGGCAGCAGCAAACAGGTCGTCAGAGGAGGCCAATGTGATGATTAAGTTTAACGTTGTCTACAATGTTGCCAAAGAGTCCCAAAGCACTTTAAACACAAGCACTTTTTCAGTGACTTATCATTTTTGTAGAAATGTGCTCCAAATAAATAACTTTGTGTTGACAAGTTTGTTAATTAATCATTTACAAATGAATATTGTCTATATAGACAGCAATTTTCCCCCCAAAAAGTGCACATGTAAAACTGCGGTGTTGAGTGTTGCGGTTGAAAATTTGCGTGCGCCTAAATTTTCTGCTGGTGCGCCTAAGAAAAAAAGGTTAGTCTAGAGCCTTCCATAAGCATAATATATTTATAATAACCAATCATTTTTATCTCTAAGTAGTCAAATCCATATCATACAAACAAATAAATTAGTTGAATATGTAAAACACTTGATGACCGTATGCATTCTATTGCTCACTATCACAATTATTATGTAAATAAAGATACTGCGGTAGCCCGTTGTGTTTCCTTATAAACCTATGCTATTTTTTTTCTTTCAAGAACAATGCAGCAATTTTATTTATTTAGAGAAGACTTTCAGAGCATGTCAGAAATAATTGCAAGTGCATTACAATGGATTGACAAATATTGATGTCAAGAATATAGTATAGAAATAAACATCGTATGGCTCCCACAGGACCTGGGATGATTAATCAAAGATTATATAAAGAGATTAAATACTGAGAGCGGCTGGATATACAGCAGAAACTGACATCATGGCATTCTGATATTATATAATAGTACCTGCAACAAAAAAGTACTGCGCTGAGTAAAATTTTAAAATGTTGTCAAGCTGCTCAAAGAAAAAAGTACCTCCAATAAGTGTATACAATATATAATTGACTTAATTATTTTTCTGTTGATTTTATATATATATATATATATATATACATACATATATATATATATATATATATATATATATATATATATATATATATATATATATATATATGGATCTGGAGCACTTGCTTTTATTTTGCAATTTTAAGTTTTTAGAGGTTAAGGAACCAAAACAAATATTTTGATATATTTGAGGCCACAGGCTAACTGGCTGCCAACAATAAAAAAGAAGAAGTAATCTGTGTAATCTGGGCAGTTTATATATAATATATATTTGCAATTTGAAATATGGAAATATTATTTTATTTATTTGCCCTGACTTGAAGAGCTTATTTCAGTCACAGCATGCTGGCATCACTGGAGCCAGACTTGACTATTTGAAATGTAACAATAAGTTTAACAGATTTTCTAAACCATGGGTAGAAAAAGGCATAGATGATAGGGTTGAGACAGGAATTAAAATAAAACAAACATAAAAAAAAGGTAACTGATAAAATATCAAGCAGTGTGTCCTGGCCTGAAAGTATTACACAGTAATATGGGAATAGGCATATCAGAAATGCAAGAATAACAACGCCAAGAGTCCTAGCTGCTTTCAGTTCAGATTTTTTTGGACTTACTTTCCCCCTTTGTGTGACAGCTGCAACATGAGGTTGCATGGTCCGAATCTGAAACATGGCCACGGCAAATACTCTTAGATACAAAATTACGATGACAGTAATGGGGAGGAGGAATGTCAAAATAAGATCGGCAACCTGTATTGCAAAGTCAACATAAATCACACACTCTCCAAAGCAGGAATTAAAGCTGCCTGGTTTATCCAGGTTATCCTTCAATAGCACACCGACAAGTAGGAGCGAGCAAATCCAACACATTAAGACACAGGTCTGAACTCTTTTTGGAGTGACTTTGGTGGGATAATGAAGAGGGTCACAAATGGCCACATAACGGTCAACTGAAATGAGCACCATGGTTCCTACTGAGGCAGAAGTAACAACTATGTCGCAAACATAATACAACACACACATCAGGTCACCAAGATACCAACAACCATCTATGAGCATACTTTGCAAGCACATATTGAGACCCACAAAGAAATCAGAGACTGCCAGGGAGAGGAGGAGGTGGTTTGTAGGGGTGTGGAGCTGCCTGGAGAGATAAGAGATAGAAAAATATATATTATTTGTAGCATCAATTATTCCAGCTGATCATCCACATCAAAACATTGTGAAAAAGTTGTTCTGTTTAAGTTATTTTATGTCAGTCATTTTCTGTTGTACAATTGCTAGACTTATAAATGTATTAAGTATTTACTTGAAGTGGGAGATGGAGATGATGACCAGCAGGTTTAGAGCCACAGTAAGAAGAGAAATGGCGGTTAGAATTACATAAATAAGCACTGAGTCTGAGGGAGAGCGCTTTAATCTACTGCAGGAGGAGTTGAGATTTGGAAAGCAGAGTTCAGTTTCTGCCATCATCAGTTAGAAGCGCTTATGAGCCCCTGACACCTTTCTAACAATCTCAAATGTTATAACTTTGTCCCTCTTCTAAGATTCTTTCTTACTTGAAGATTAAAGTCCCTCCTCTTTTGCTGTGTAGAGACTCTAGAGACCCACAGACCAATTACCTTCTCAGTCAGTTTGTAATGAACATTGTAATATATAGAGATTAAAGTTATCTAGCACTTTTAAAACTAAAAGTGTTTTACTAAAGATATTATGCACAAACAAGAAATTTACACAAGTAAAGTTGAAAGGGGTTTGTTTTAAAATTTTAAAAAAAAAGAAAACCTTTTCAGACACTTCAGCATACTTCCTGGTGACCACTGGGTTGTAATGGTATTGGGTATTAATCTGTTTTATAACTTTTTTAATACATATTTTCTTGTTTTCCTAGTAATAACATATAATCACTGCATGTAAAAGTCCAAGTCCAAAATGAAACAGTTCAGGAGGCCAGCCGCGTGGCCAGCGGCTGAGGCGACTGAGCAGGTCCGGTGGCCGACCATGTGGAAGGCAGTGGCGGCAAGTAAGCAGGTCCAGTGGCTGACCAAGCAGAAGGCAGTGGCGGCAACTGAGCAGGCCCGGAGGCCAACCATGCGGAAGGCAGTGGCGGCGACTGAGCAGGTCCGGAGGCTGACCATGCGGGCGACAAAGTCCAGTCAGTGGCCTGGAAGGTGGCCGCTGACGCCAAATCCGACGTGGACGAGGAGATGGCGGCAGAGCAGCAGCTGCAGGCAACGGCGTGGGAGCCAGCGAAAGGCGGAGCAGCAGCTGCAGGCAACTGCGTGGGAGCCGGTGGTGACGGAGAAGCAGCTGCAGGGCCAGCAGGTGCGGAAACCTCTGGCTGAAGACAGGCTGGGCCAGCAGCTGTGGAGGCCTCTGGCTGAGGAAATAGGGAGCTCACAGCTGGCTCTGAACACTGTGGCTGCAGGTCAGGGAACTGAACAGGAGGACGAACGGGCAACTGAGCTACGGGAGACTGGACTACAGACTGGACTGACTGGAGGGCAGGAGACTGGGTGACTGACTGGGGGGCAGGAGACTGGACTAGAGGAGATGCAACAGACTGGACTAGAGGAGACTGGACTGACTGGACAGGAGGAGACTGGACTGACTGGAAGGATGAGACTGGACCACAGGCGGCGGGAGGACAGGTGACTGAGCTACAGGCAACTGGAGGACAGGAGACTGAGCTACAGGTGAATGGAGAACAGGAGACTGAGCTACAGGGGACTGGACTGACTGGACTGGAAGCTGGGCAGCAGGCGGCTGAACCGACTGGACTGGAAGCTGTTAGGTCTGTGTTTCCACATGCCCCGCTAGTTTAGAGACTTATTCCTCATGAAGAACACAAGACATAACAGAACATCTTCAACCGGTCTTTTAACTTGCTAACAAGGGAAGCCTTGGTCAGAACCAGGCGGTGGAGCATAATGCTTATCACCTGTCTCTAGCCCAAATCCTTCCTTCAAAACAGAAAGTGGCATTACAGTTGTTTCAGGCTGACAAACACCAAACACTCTTCATTTTATCATTCATATTTCATCCACACAACTATTTTATTTCCTTTGTGTCCACTGGGCAGGTGACCTGCAGAATCATGTCTGCCCCAGCTGGAGACCGCTTCTCACACACACACCGTGACGTCAGACACATTGACACTCACTTCTGCTTTGCGCACAATTTCACTTCATTCTACATCGATCTACATACTACGTGCTGCCCAATAAATACTTTGCAGTGTATTTCCTCCCCTTTCAAGGCAGACTTACTCAGTTTATTCCCCATTACAAGACAACAATCAGCCACACTCACACAGACCATGTCTGGCCCGCACGTACACACACACAAAAGTTCTGTCGCTTGCGTCTGCACACACAGCTCTCTTGGACCTGCGTCCTGCCCGCACAGTCCAACGCACTCCCGTGCTCGCGTGAAACTGTGCAGCTACGGAGCCGTTTCTTTTCTTTGCTATCCTGCGACCTTCCCGCACGGCTGGCGCACTCCCGTACCTGCGAGAAACCGCACGGTCACGTAGCTGCTCTCTATTGTTTTAGGTCCGCGTGCACCTGTGCGACCAGCGCTCCCCCGGACTCGCGTCTGCACGCGCAGTGCCGGTGACGCATAAGGCCTTTTCTACTTACTGTTTGCGTTGTTTTCGTTCATCGGAAAAGTCTCTGGATCCCGTCAATCGCCATCCAACCCGAGAGGAGTTCAGACGCAAACTCTCCGGCTTGGTGACAAAGTTAAGCACCACGTCTTTCATCAGGCGTTCCAGACGCTGGCTGCTAGCAGAGTTCCCTCCTTCTCAGTGGATGCGATGTGTTGGTATCCGGCTCAGAAGGACCAAATAATGTTGGGTCTAAAGTCAGACCCCGCTAATCTAGGGACATAGTCCCATGAAGGAAAAACACAAGGCAACAGCGGTCGATAACAATTTTACTTGCACAAGGGAGGCCCCAGTCGGTGTCTCAGGAACGCACTTCGAATCCTACCACAAATGACCCCGACTTAGGCCTCCGTTCGTTGCCTTTTTATTGAAAACACAGTTGCAACACACACAATAGTTTACACAAGCACCTCCCACCGTAAAACCCCCCAATGGTTCTAAGACAAGGCACTATGTGTGTGTGTGTGTGTGTGTGCACATGTGTGTGTGTGCACATGTATGCATGTGCAAGAACGTGTGTGTGTGTGTGTGTGTGTGTGTGTGTGTGAATGTATGTGAGAATGTGTGTGTGTGTGTGTGTGTGTGTGACCTCCTGCTCACCAAAAGGATCATAAAAGCAGGAAGCAACATCAAACAGAATCTTCACAAGGGATGTGCTTGTGATAAAACACTACAGCCTCCTCCCAGAACCTCGAGAGACTGGGGAGGGGGACAAAGGAATGCCTTGATCACAGAGTTTGAAACAATGTAGAGGTGGTAAGCATAAAAATGACAACATTTAACAATTCACTTTAACAGAAGCTGAACAGCAGATGACTGAATTGACTGGACTGGCGAGGCTAATGGCTGAGCTGAAGACTGGGTTAGCGAAGGAGACAAAGCTGCAGCTTGGGTTGGCGCATCTGGTGCTTGAGCTGGAGATAGGTCAGCTAGCCTAAGCAGAGACAGTGCTAGGCCGTGGAAAGCTGGATGAGGGAGTGGATGAGATGGTGAACTGGTGGGTGGACAGGCTAGCTCTTCCGAGCCTTCAGAGCGTGAGGACAGCGGCTGGAGAGTCTCAGCTGAGCCTCTAGGGAAGTCATGCTGGATTCTGGCTGCCCTCACCCTGGATATTGGGACAGGCACGGGTGGCTGGACACCAGTCGCCCCCATCCGAGAAAAGGGAATGGGTGTGGGGGTAGACTGAGTCACAGCTGCCCTCATCCTGGGAGCTGGCACAGGCACAGGCAATGGCTGGGCAGCTGCCATCCCCACCCGAGGAGCTGGTACGGGTGCAGGGACTGAGAGAGCCTCAGCCGGCCTGGGAGCCGGGGTAGGGACCAGCTGAACCTCAGCTTTCCCCACCTGAGAAACTAAAACGGGTGTGGAGAAAGGCTGGGCCCGAGCTGCCCTTGGAGCAGGAACACAGGTAGATGAAAGAGCAGGCTCAGATAAAACAGTCTTGGAATGAATAGACCTAGGGTTTACATACACAGGAACCGTAACAACAGATTTATCAGACATTGTTTTGGCCCTTCTGCCACCACTATTTATAGTCTTTAACTTAACAGTCATTGGAGGTGTGGAAGTGCAGTGATTGTCCTTCATAAATTCCAGCTCAGAGGGAGCTGAACGGAAACAGTTTTCCCAGTCTATGTCATCGTCCAGTATAGAAGCACCGAAAGGATCGGCGGTGAGTCTATTGTTTTTTATGTTCGGAGAAGCGGGAGAAAAAGAGTCTTCACTTACCGTGGGGATTAGGTCAGCAGAGTCCAGTTTATGGCAGCATGTGGGCCGCTTTCTCCGGGAAGAGGAAGCGGGTGGGGTTAATAGCTGAGCCTCTGGCGCGGGAGCCTCCGTTGAGCCGAGTGGGAGGTGGAGCCGCTGTGCCATGGCGAGATGGAGAGGCTGGTGAGTGAAGCGGCTGGCGGGCGAGCGATGAGTGGAGTGGTGAGAAAGCGAGCGGCCGAAGCTTGGCTAGTGATGCCCACTCTCCGCGGCAAATGCTCCGATGCAGGAGAGGCAGCAGGCAGAAGAATGCAGCGTCCCCAAGGCCCGCCCAGAGCGGGCCTTGGGGAAGAAGTGCTCTCTCTCCATGAGGAGCCGCTGTTTTCCCCTACGCTGCTCCGTCCAGCGAAGGAGCACTCCCTCCTTCTACTTTAAAAGTTCGCTGGGTACATGTGGCGGGGCATGGCCTGCGGTGCCGTGCAGGGAAGGTGGACGCACCTGCACGGCATCTGCAATCACGCCCCGTTGACTTAAATATTATATTGGGTCCTGTGGTTGGGGTTGTTGTTGTTATGTTGAGCTGGCAGCGGGAGAGCTGCAGCTCTGGGTGCGGATGTACAGCAACCGTGAAAGTATTAATAAAGTATGGTGCAAAGCTTGAACGTGCACCCGGGTCTGCCGTGGTCATTTACAGTACACAATGCATGGTCATGTCATTCTGTCAGTGGTTGCCGTGTGGGTGAGGAAAGGAGGACCCAAAAGCTGGACTCACAGGTAGGTGAAGGCTGGTGTTTATTATCATGAGCAGGTGAACTGAAGATAGGATGGCTGGCTGAACTGAAATGACTGGCTGAACTGAACACACATACAGAGTAGACCACACTAACATCAACAATGACACGACGCTGAACAGAGAGACACTGAGGGTTTAAATACTGTTAAGGTTCAGAATATTGAGGGGAAATCCAAAAATAACCACAGATCCAGCCGGGTGCAAATTAGACGGCATTTTAATGAACACATGTGTGAGTCCGAACGCTGTGCAGATTTCAGCGTCGAACTAACGTACAATAGTCAAACAAAGGCTTTATAGGGTTGGCAGTCTTCCTGTTACCAGGCAGACTCAAACAAAGCATACGTCACTCCAAAACCACAATGACTTTTAACATAGTTTAAAACGAACATCGTCTTCGGCTCGAACCCAGGTGCTTCCTGTCTCCATCCTGCCCAGGCTTATCTTCTGGAACATCAGGTCCACGTTCTGCACAAAATGTCACTCATGCACAACTTTGCAGTCGCAAGCAAAACATAATTAAACTTTTACCTACTCAAAGGAGTCTATCTAATATGTGTGTGCGTGCACGTGCGGGGGCGCGTGCGTGCTGTGTACTGCGTACGTGTCATGACCTCTCTCACTATATGTGTCTGTATGTGTGTTTATGGGTGTCTCGCCCTTACATGCTCTCACATCTCACCCGTTGCACTTCTGACCTTTCACCAGAACAGAGGCTCATCCTTACACATAATAACCTAACTGGAACTATATATGTAATCTACTGAATAGATGTTTTAATCAAAAGCCTCTACTAAAAGCTTAATACAGTTTCATATCCTACTCACAGTACTTGCATTCAGAGTCTGCTTTCAGTTTCACTGCAAAAGCATGCCTTGCAGACGTGTTTCCTGTCAGCCTGCAACTCAGTCTCTCACCCACTGAAGACTATGTGTAAGAATATAAAAACATTCAAAAGCCTTTAAAATTATAGATTCAACTCAACCATTTAAAGTGGTTCTTACTGGACTTGTAATAAAGACTAATATAATACCAATATATTTAAACATCTGAATGCATCTGCATGCAACATCACTCTTAATAATGAAATGGTAATGATGATTATACTAATAGCAGCAAATAATAGCAGTAAAATATTTCTCCTCTGGACAATACACTGGCTAATGATGATGAATAGGGACCAGACAGAGAGAACACAGCTGAACATACTTGAACTGATAACACACAGGAAGTAAACATGAAAACAGGAAATGTTAACAGGTGGATAAACTGTACATGAAACAACTGAAAACACTGGGTGAACACCCAAGAACCCTGGCACGCTGCTTCACAGCGACAGTGTTCCTGGTTCATGGTAAATGGTAAATGGCCTGTATTTATATAGCGCTTTTATGGTCCCTAAGGACCCCAAAGCGCTTTACATATCCAGTCATTCACCCATTCACACACACATTCATACACGGGTGGGGTTAATAGCTGAGCCTCTCACCACGGTACATGCAAAAAGCAATGAGAAAAATCAAAATTTCCATGTAGCGCCTTCACTGTCTGCAACGATAAGAAGTGATTAATAATTTAGAATAGAATAGAATTCAACTTTATTGGCATTGCACATGCACAGGTACAGGGCAACGAAATGCAGTTTGCATCCATCCAGAAGTGCTTTAGCCGTGATATAGATATATTACAACATATATTAGCAATAATATAGATATGTAAGTATATTAGAGAAATGGGCCTATTATGGTATGTTATAATGTACACGGTATGAAGCAGCCCACATGCTGCCATAAACTGGACTCTGTTGACCTAATCCCCACGGTAAGTGAAGACTCTTTTTCTCCCGCTTCTCCGAACATAAAAAACAATAGACTCACCGCCGATCCTTTCGGTGCTTCTATACTGGACGATGACATAGACTGGGAAAACTGTTTCCGTTCAGCTCCTTCTGAGCTGGTATTTATGAAGGACAATCACTGCACTTCCACACCTCCAAAGACTGCTAAGTTAAAGACTGTAAATAGTGGTGGCAGAAGGGCCAAAACAATGTCTGATAAATCTGTTGTTACGGTTCCTGTGTATGTAAACCCTAGGTCTACTCATTCCAAGACTGTTTTATCTGAGCCTGCTCTTTCATCTACCTGTGTTCCTGCTCCAAGGGCAGCTCAGGCCCGGCCTTTCTCTGCACCCGTTTCAGTTTCTCAGGTGGGGAAAGCTGAGGTTCAGCTGGTCACTACCCCGGCTCCCAGGCCGGCTGAGGCTCTCTCAGTCCCTGCACCCATACCAGCTCCTCGGGTGGGGATGGCAGCTGCCCAGCCGTTGCCTGTGCCAGCTCCCAGGATGAGGGCAGCTGTGACTCAGTCACTTTTATGATCCTTTTGGTGAGCAGGAGGTCACACACACACACACACATTCTCACATACATTCACACACACACACACACACACGTTCTTGCACATGCATACATGTGCACACACACACACACACACACACATAGTGCCTTGTCTTAGAACCATTGGGGGGTTTTACGGTGGGAGGTGCTTGTGTAAACTATTGTGTGTGTTGCAACTGTGTTTTCAATAAAAAGGCAACGAACGGAGGCCTAAGTCGGGGTCTGTTGCATCTCCTCTAGTCTAGTCTCCTGCCCTCCAGTGAGTCCAGTCTGTAGTCCAGTCTCCCATAGCTCAGTTGCCCATTCGTCCTCCTGTTCAGTTCCCTGACCTGCAGCCACAGTGTTCAGAGCCAGCTGTGAGCTCCCTCTTTCCTCAGCGACCTGCTCAGTCGCCTCAGCTGCTGGCCACGCGGTTGGCCTCCTGAACTGTTTCATTTTGGACTTGGACTTTTACATGCAGTGATTTTATGTTATTAATAGGAAAACAAGAAAACATGTATTAAAAAATTATAAAACAAACCCAGTGGTCACCAGGAAGTACGCTGAAGTGTCTGAAAAGGTTTTCTTTTTTTAAAATTTTAAAACAAACCCCTTTCAACTTTACTTGTGTAAATTTCTTGTTTGTGCATAATATCTTTAGTAGAACACTTTTAGTTTTAAAAGTGCTAGATAACTTTAATCTCTATATATTACAATGTTCATTACAAACTGACTGAGAAGGTAATTGGTCTGTGGATCTCTAGAGTCTCTACACAGCAAAAGAGGAGGGACTTTAATCTTCAAGTAAGAAAGAATCTTAGAAGAGGGACAAAGTTATAACATTTGAGATTGTTAGAAAGGTGTCAGGGGCTCATAAGCGCTTCTAACTGATGATGGCAGAAACTGAACTCTGCTTTCCAAATCTCAACTCCTCCTGCAGTAGATTAAAGCGCTCTCCCTCAGACTCAGTGCTTATTTATGTAATTCTAACCGCCATTTCTCTTCTTACTGTGGCTCTAAACCTGCTGGTCATCATCTCCATCTCCCACTTCAAGTAGATACTTAATACATTTATAAGTCTAGCAGTTGTACAGGAGAAAAGGACTGACATAAAATAACTTAAACAGAACAACTTTTTCACAATGTTTTGATGTGGATGATCAGCTGGAATAATTGATGCTACAAATAATATGTATTTTTCTATCTCTTATCTCTCCAGGCAGCTCCACACCCCTAAAAACCACCTCCTCCTCTCCCTGGCAGTCTCTGATTTCTTTGTGGGTCTCAATATGTGCTTTCAAAGTATGCTCATAGATGGTTGTTGGTATCTTGGTGACCTGATGTGTGTGTTGTATTATGTTTGCGACATAGTTGTTACTTCTGCCTCAGTAGGAACCATGGTGCTCATTTCAGTTGACCGTTATGTGGCCATTTGTGATCCTCTTCATTATCCCACCAAAGTCACTCCAAAAAGAGTTCAGACCTGTGTCTTAATGTGTTGGATTTGCTCGCTCCTACTTGTCGGTGTGCTATTGAAGGATAACCTGGATAAACCAGGCAGGTTTAATTCCTGCTTTGGAGAGTGTGTGATTTATGTTGACTTTGCAATACAGGTTGCCGATCTTATTTTGACATTCCTCCTTCCCATTACTGTCATTGTAATTTTGTATCTCAGAGTATTTGCCGTGGCCGTGTTTCAGATTCGGACCATGCAACCTCATGTTGCAGCTGTCACACAAAGGGGGAAAGTAAGTCCAAAAAAATCTGAACTGAAAGCAGCTAGGACTCTTGGCGTTGTTATTCTTGCATTTCTGATATGCCTATTCCCATATTACTGTGTAATACTTTCAGGCCAGGACACACTGCTTGATATTTTATCAGTTACCTTTTTTTTATGTTTGTTTTATTTTAATTCCTGTCTCAACCCTATCATCAGTGCCTTTTTCTACCCATGGTTTAGAAAATCTGTTAAACTTATTGTTACATTTCAAATAGTCAAGTCTGGCTCCAGTGATGCCAGCATGCTGTGACTGAAATAAGCCCTTCAAGTCAGGGCAAATAAATAAAATAATATTTCCATATTTCAAATTGCAAATATATATTATATATAAACTGCCCAGATTACACAGATTACTTCTTCTTTTCTATTGTTGGCAGCTAGTTAGCCTGTGGCCTCAATCAAAATTTTGGTTCCTTAACTTCTAAAAACTTAAAATTGCAAAATAAAAGCAAGTGCTCCAGATCCAAATATATATATATATATATATATATATATATATATATATATATATATATATATATATATATATATATATAAAACACCCAGCACGCCCCTACGGGCGGTTTATCCTACAAGCTCGGATCCTCTACCAGAGGCCTGGGAGCTTGAGGGTCCTGCGCAGTATCTTAGCTGTTCCCAGGACTGCGCTCTTCTGGACAGAGATCTCCGATGTTGTTCCCGGGATCTGCTGGAGCCACTTGCCTAGCTTGGGAGTCACCGCACCTAGTGCTCCGATTACCACGGGGACCACCATTACCTTCACCCTCCACATCCTCTCGAGCTCTTCTCTGAGCCCTTGGTATTTCTCCAGCTTCTCGTGTTCCTTCTTCCTGATATTGCTGTCATTCGGAACCGCTACATCGATCACTACAGCCGTCTTCTTCTGTTTGTCTACCACCACTATGTCCGGTTGGTTAGCCACCACCATTTTGTCCGTCTGTATCTGGAAGTCCCACAGGATCTTAGCTCAGTCATTCTCCATCACCCTTGGGGGCATCTCCCATTTTGACCTCGGGACTTCCAGGTTATACTCAGCACAGATGTTCCTGTACACTATGCCGGCCACTTGGTTATAGCGTTCCATGTATGCCTTGCCTGCTAGCATCTTGCACCCTGCTGTTATGTGCTGGATTGTCTCAGGGGCATCTTTACACAGCCTGCACCTGGGGTCTAGCCTGGTGTGATAGACCCCAGCCTCTATGGATCTTGTACTCAGAGCTTGTTCTTGTGCTGCCATGATTAGTGCCTCTGTGCTGTCTTTCAGTCCAGCTTTGTCCAGCCACTGGTAGGATTTCTGGATATCAGCCACCTCCTCTATCTGCCGGTGGTACATACCGTGCAGGGGCCTGTCCTTCCATGATGGTTCTTCGTCTCCCTCCTCTTTCTTGGGTTTCTGCTGCCTGAGGTATTCACTGAGCACTCGGTCAGTTGGGGCCATCTTCGTGATGTATTCTTGGATGTTTGTTGTCTCATCCTGGACTGTGGTGCTGAGACTCACCAGTCCCCGGCCCCCTTCCTTCCGCTTAGCGTACAGCCTCAGGGTGCTGGACTTGGGGTGAAACCCTCCATGCATGGTCAGGAGCTTTCTTGTCTTTATGTCAGTGGCTTCTATCTCCTCCTTTGGCCAGCCTATTACCCCAGCAGGGTACCTGATCACGGGCAGGGCGTAGGTGTTGATAGCCCGGATCTTGTTCTTACCGTTCAGCTGACTCCTCAGGACTTGCCTGACCCTCTGCAGGTACTTGGTGGTTGCAGCTTTCCTAGCGGCCTCTTCATCGTTCCCATTCGCCTGCGGGATCCCCAGGTACTTGTAACTGTCCTCTATGTCTGCAATGTTGCCTTCTGGTAGTTCAATCCCCTCAGTTCTGACTACCTTCCCTCTCTTTGTTACCATCCGACTACACTTCTCCAGCCCGAATGACATCCCGATGTCATTGCTGTATAGCCTGGTAGTGTGGATCAGTGAATCAATGTCTCGTTCACTCTTGGCATACAGCTTGATGTCATCCATGTACAGGAGGTGGCTGACAACTGCTCCGTTTCATAGTTGGTATCCGTAGCCAGTCTTGTCAATTATCTCACTGAGGGGGTTAAGGCCTATGCAGAACAGCAGTGGGGACAGAGCATCTCCTTGGTAGATCCCGCACTTGATGGTGACTTTTGCTATGGGCTTGGAGTTGGAGTTGGCCTCTAGTGTTGTACGCCACATCCCCATTGAGTTCCTGATGAAGGCTCTTAGGGTCCTGTTGATCTTGTACAATTCTAGGCATTCCAGTATCCAGCTGTGGGGCATTGAGTCATAGGCCTTCTTGTAATCAATCCAGGCAGTGCACAGGTTGGTCAGTCTGGTCTTGCAGTCTCGGCTGACTGTCCTGTCTACCAGTAGCTGGTGTTTTGCGCCTCTGGTATTCTTGCCAATCCCTTTCTGTCCCCCGCTCATGTATTGAGCCATGTGCCTGTTCATCTTAGCCGATATGATGCCTGACAGGAGCTTCCGTGTAGTACTGAGGCAGGTTATTGGTCGGTAGTTGGATGGGACCGATCCCTTCTGGGGGTCCTTGAGGATCAAGACCGTCCGGCCTTCGGTTAGCCATTCCGGGTGTCTCTCGTTAACTAGCAGCTGGTTCATTTGTGCTGCCAGGCGCTCGTGGAGTGCAGTCAGCTTCTTCAGCCAGTAGGCGTGAACCATGTCAGGCCCTGGTGCTGTCCAACTCTTCATACTGGAGACCCTTTCTTGGATATCTGCCACTGTGATGGTTACTGGACCCTGTTCAGGGAGGTCGCTATGGTCTGCCCTCTGATCCACTAGCCACTGAGCATTGCCGTTATGGGTTGCGTCCTTCTCCCATATGCTCTTCCAGTATTGCTCCATCTCCAGCCTTGGTGGTGCTGTTCTCTTATTGTTCCCTTGCCACTGAGAGTACACCTTTGCTGGTTCTGTGGAGAACAGCTGGTTTATTCTCTGGTGTACCTCCTCAAGTGGCTGGCCAAGGCTGTGAGTCGTTGCTTGGCAGTTTCCAAGGCCTCAGGTATGGACAGCTTGCTGTTTAACTTATGCACCTTCTTTGTCGCACCTTTCTGCAACTCCGTTAGTTGGCTAACCTCCCTCCATGCTACTTTGATCTTGCCCTCTAGCCTCCTTCTCCATGGAGGGTACTGCCCCTTGTGGCTGTTCAACTTGTAGCCAAGCATCTCACTGATCACTGTTGCCGTAGTGTAGATCAGCTTGTTAGTGTCGGTAATCGTGGTCGTAGGTATTGTCCGTAGTGCTGCATTAACATCATCTAGCAGACCTTCTGAGGGTACTTCACGTAATCTTGGTAACCGGCTATGGGGGATCTAGGTTTCAAGCTTGGCCATGATCCTATCTTTCAGGTCAGTTCCTCTCGCACTCAACGATCCTTCTCCTATTGCACTTGGGGCTATGTACCCAATCTCGGGTGGGGGTGATGATATCTCCCCCCTGACCTGGCGTCCTGACTCCTCCTTGCCGTAGCATTTATGTTGTACCTCGTCAATCTCTAGCTGTGAGAGCAGTCCCTTCTTTCGAATATTGGAACACTGAGCTACTAGTTGTTTCGCCGTCATTGTGGATGTTGGGTATCGAAGAATCCATAGGTCCCTCATCCTATTCATGTAACCCCTTCCGCCAGGGTTACTTGCGTAGTAGCATTCCAACAACGCTCTGTTTTCGTCTCTTGCCCACCGATGCCTTCTTGTTCCAGTAGCCCACTTGTCGTCAGGGTGCCCTGGTTCCTCAACACCTGACGTGGACCTTGTTGATCCGGGCGACGTCCAAGCCGGCATGCCTGCTGTTGTGATTTGGTGCTAGATACATAAAATTTAATTGCTCACACCGGAATGAATTATATATTCGTTATGATATACTCCATGTCTTTTGAAATACTTTATTTTCTGTTTTTGTACACCTTTTAAAACAAAACTCAATATTACAGGAACAGAAGCTCTTCTATTTCATGAACTACCAAACTTACTGGTAGTAACACACACTGCAACTGAGAAACACCAGGGAACACTTAATTAAGGCACAATACACAATGTATAGGTGAATTGATTTTGCCTCTTCACCACATATGACACTGGATACTGTAGCTCCTGCGAAAAATAAGGCCTCAAATCAGAAGTACTTGACCCCGTGGTATAAATCTCAAACACGTAGCCTAAAGCAGATAACTCGTAAGCTGGAGAGGAAATGGCGTGTCACAAATTTAGAAGATCATCATTTAGCCCGGAAAAAAACTTTGATGCCTTATAAGAAAGCCCTCCGCAAAGCCAGAACATCTTACTAGTCTTCACTGATTGAAGAAAATAAGAATAACCCCAGGTTTCTCTTCAGCACTGTAGCCAGGCTGAAAAACAGTCAGAGCTCTGCTGAGCCAACCATCCCTTTAACGTTAACTTGTAATGACTTCATGAACTTCTTCACAAATAAAATTTTAACAATTAGAGAAAAAATTACCAATAATCATCCTACAGATGTAACATTATCTACAGCTACTTTCAGTACCATTGATATTCATCTAGACTCTTTTTCTCCAATTGATCTTTCTGAGTTGACTTCAATAATTACTTCCTCCAAACCATCAACGTGTCTTTTAGACCCCATTCCTACAAAACTGCTCAAAGAAGTCCTGCCATTAATTAATTCTTCAATCTTAAATATGATCAACCTATCTCTAATAATCGGCTATGTACCACAGGCCTTCAAGGTGGCTGTAGTTAAACCTTTACTCAAAAAGCCATTTCTAGACCCAGCAGTCTTAGCTAATTATAGGCCAATCTCCAACCTTCCTTTCATATCAAAAATCCTTGAAAGAGTAGTTGTCAAACAGTTAACAGATCATCTGCAGAGGAATGGCTTATTTGAAGCGTTTCAGTCAGGTTTCAGAGCTCATCACAGCACAGAAACAGCTTTAGTGAAGGTTACAAATGATCTTCTTATGGCCTCTGACAGTGGACTTATCTCTGTGCTTGTCCTGCTAGACCTCAGTGCTGCGTTCGATACTGTTGACCATAATATCCTATTAGCGCGATTAGAGCACGCTGTAGGTATTACAGGTACTGCACTGCAGTGGTTTGTGTCATATTTATCTAATACAGGGAGTGCAGAATTATTAGGCAAGTTGTATTTTTGAGGAATAATTTTATTATTGAACAACAACCATGTTCTCAATGAACCCAAAAAACTCATTAATATCAAAGCTGAATGTTTTTGGAAGTAGTTTTTAGTTTGTTTGTAGTTTTAGCTATTTTAGGGGGATATCTGTGTGTGCAGGTGACTATTACTGTGCATAATTATTAGGCAACTTAACAAAAAACAAATATATACCCATTTCGATTATTTATTTTTACCAGTGAAACCAATATAACATCTCCACATTCACAAATATACATTTCTGACATTCAAAAACAAAACAAAAACAAATCAGCGACCAATATAGCCACCTTTCTTTGCAAGGACACTCAAAAGCCTGCCATCCATGGATTCTGTCAGTGTTTTGATCTGTTCACCATCAACATTGCGTGCAGCAGCAACCACAGCCTCCCAGACACTGTTCAGAGAGGTGTACTGTTTTCCCTCCTTGTAAATCTCACATTTGATGATGGACCACAGGTTCTCAATGGGGTTCAGATCAGGTAAACAAGGAGGCCATGTCATTAGTTTTTCTTCTTTTATACCCTTTCTTGCCAGCCACGCTGTGGAGTACTTGGACGCGTGTGATGGAGCATTGTCCTGTATGAAAATCATGTTTTTCTTGAAGGATGCAGACTTCTTCCTGTACCACTGCTTGAAGAAGGTGTCTTCCAGAAACTAGCAGTAGGACTGGGAGTTGAGCTTGACTCCATTCTCAACCAGAAAAGGCCCCACAAGCTCATCTTTGATGATACCAGCACTCCACCTCCACCTTGCTGGCGTCTGAGTCAGACTGGAGCTCTCTGCCCTTTACCAATCCAGCCACGGGCCCATCCATCTGGCCCATCAAGACTCACTCTCATTTCATCAGTCCATAAAACCTTAGAAAAATCAGTCTTGAGATATTTCTTGGCCCAGTCTTGACGTTTCAGCTTGTGTGTCTTGTTCAGTGGTGGTCGTCTTTCAGCCTTTCTTACCTCGGCCATGTCTCTGAGTATTGCACACCTTGTGCTTTTGGGCACTCCAGTGATGTTGCAGCTCTGAAATATGGCCAGACTGGTGGCAAGTGGCATCTTGGCAGCTGCACGCTTGACTTTTCTCAGTTCATGGGCAGTTATTTTGCGCCTTGGATTTTCCACACGCTTTTTGCGACCCTGTTGACTATTTTGAATGAAACGCTTGATTGTTTGATGATCACGCTTCAGAAGCTTTGCAGTTTTAAGACTGCTGCATCTCTCTGCAAGATATCTCACTATTTTTGACTTTTCTGAGCCTGTCAAGTCCTTCTTTTGACCCATTTTGCCAAAGGAAAGGAAGTTGCCTAATAATTATGCACACCTGATATAGGGTGTTGATGTCATTAGACCACACCCCTTCTCATTACAGAGATGCACATCACCTAATATGCTTAATTGGTAGTAGGCTTTCAAGCCTATACAGCTTGGAGTAAGACAACATGCATGAAGAGGATGATGTGGACAAAATACTCATTTGCCTAATAATTCTGCACTCCCTGTAATGTCAACGATTTAATTTGATATTGCGATGTTATGGTCCGGGTGTGTGCCAGTGTGTCTCCCTCTGAGCCGGCATCTCCACCCCTGGGAGGGGCCTCAGTGTTCTGCTGATTGCTCACACCTGTGGGTAATTTAGCCGGGGACTCATAAGGCCAGCGCACTTAACCTCTCTTTGCCAGATTCTCAGCTAACCCTAGTTAGTGCAGGCCACCACCGTGATTTTGCACTCGTTTTGTGAATTGCCTTGTCTCATCGTGTGTTTCTCTTATAGCCACACCAAGCTGCCAAACACTAACCCCTGCCAAAGAGCTCCAACCCGGACGCTGGACCACCTGACAGTGCCACGGGCTGTTCACCTGAACCACCTGCCTGACTCCCTGCATCCACGCCAGGAATCTCGGACCACACACCCGGACCACTCACCCCTCCACGTCACCACCGACCACCCGCGGCAAGTACGCAGCACAAAGGAAGATTCAGAACGAAGAGCTTATCCATATTCCTCCTGAACCATACCTGAACGTCTGTACTCTATTTACAGTGACTCTGACCCTTTCCCTGGACCCAGTGTGACTTTCCCCCCAGTCCAATCCTCGGAACTGCTGTTTTCACTGACCAAGACCAGATTGCTTACTTAGCCCAGGCTGCTTAAGACCCCTTTGATTCAGTTGTGGCACTTCGCACTTGTTAACCTCACTTTCCAGTTTATAAACACTTACTGAATAAATAAAGGTCGTCTCTAAAACTACTTACGTGCTGTTCGGCGTCCTGCATTTGAGTCCTTTCACTTTTGGGGTGGCCTCGGCCGTGACATGCGATACATCATGATGCATTACAATAATCTTAATTTGGGTTTGGTTTCAAAACATATGTTTAAATAAATGTTTTCAATAGTAAATATATGTCAAGATATTTGTTTCTGTTATTTACCACACATTTCTCTGACCACAACATGGCACCTCCAAAAAAATCGAACACTTGAATTTTAAAAGGGAGATAGTTTTTATCTGCAGATTTGTTTTTGTATAATAATCTTTCAACTATTTTCATGTTTTCTGGTTTATGTGTAACAATCTTCTTGCAATCTTATTCAACAATAGTTGATATATGGGAGAAAACAAGTCAGATGAGGACTGTGTTGAACCTCCTTCCTGATATACACCCTGGTTCTCCCTGAGTTCTGAGTGATGTCATATATTCGACTGAACAGCTAGGCAAAGGGGTTGATGCTGAGGCCAGTACACTTACATCACAAGTCCTGAATAACGTGGAGGCATCTTCACGCAGGTACACAGGAAGTGCATGAAGGACGAGGGCCCGTCTTGTATTTACATCACGCTGTTCCTAGAAGAACATACAATATCTATTAGAATAGTATTTATACAAATGCAGAGTAAAAACAAAGTGTTGGATAGCCATATTCTGATTGTCATTGTTATAGATCAGGGGTGTCCAAACGTTTTGTGTAATGGGCTAAACTTGTCAATCTAGAAGGGTAACCCTACCCTACCCTAGCCATAGATGGTAAATTCAGTATTTTGGATAACCGTATTTTTAGTAATACACATTTTAAATTAATAAGTTTCCATTGTAAATATTTCAACAACTCACAAAGGAAAAACTTCCAAATGTAAACCAATTTTTACAAACACAGTACTTGTTTGGACTTCTTTAAATTGAAGCTGATAAATCTTTTTAACACAACACTTTTTGATAGGATACATTTTGTCAAGATCTCCTAAAATGACAACCTTGTATCCATGGCATAATCACTTAATCTCGGGGCACAGTTGAAGCAATTGACACTATGGCTTCTTACAGCTGTGTACAAACCATCTGTTAATGTAATTCTGAATTATGTGAAATGAAAAATTTACCTGAATGTCATAAATTCTCATGAGCTTTGCTAGCTCCTCTGCAATCTTGTGAGTCTTGATGGCCTTGTCTCGGAACAAAGTGATGAGTCTAGGCGTGTCTGTCCAGCTCCTTGTAGAATTGAGTGCGCAGGTTAACATTGTTGATTCGGTGGAACTCTGCAACCACCTGTACATGAACAGAAATACACAGACATGAACAAAGATGAATTAGGAACAGAATTGTGAATGTATTTTAAAAAGTTCTCAGGTTAGCAAAACAAGAGCAATTCTAGTCAGAACCAAGGCCAAAATAGAAAGTTATTTGTCATTCTTTGTAGTGTTATCTAAAGGAAATTTAAATAAATAAACTTCTAGAGACTTTGTTTACTGTGAATGGGGGAAAAAAAAATAGGTGATGTGTTGACATTTCACATCTGCCATTTGCTTTTTGGTAAATTGTTTGAAAATCTAGACTTTTAAAAACTGGAAGAACAGTAAAGAGACAGACTATATTTATATTTTTTTTTTACCTGTGACTCCATAAGTAGGGCTGGCCATCTGTCCACAACATCCCTCACTTGTGGAGCTCCAACAGCTCCAACAATGTCTTGGCGACGTATGACATAGGTTGTGTCCATGAGCTTGCCTATGACTAAGTAGTTTCTCTCAGTCTTTTCGACTTCATGCATGATCTGTTCTCTCATTTTTTCCAGAGTGGCTGGGGTTTGATCCTTCGGTAGGTTGGTGATGTAGTTGACCTCGGCATTTTTTCCGCAAGCCTTGACTTGTAGAGCTCGCTTAGTGGAATACCCCTCTAAACTGTTAAAAGGATTTCGAGATTATCTCACAACCACACATTTGAGACTACGAAAAAATACAAACGTGTCTAATTACCATCATGATAACACACTCATGTTGTTTAGCATTGTTCGTTTCATGCTAGCACACACATACACATAGCTCACCAGCGTGAACTACTGCCTGTATAACGCGGACACTTATTGAAATAAGTATACTCACAATACGCACGTGCATTACCGGCGAATACGACAACCGGTAGAAATGAACAGCAGAAAGTTTTGGCAGATAGTTCAAATGCATGGAGCTAGAACTGCCACCGTCAATTTCCTGGGCAAGAATGCAATGCATTATGGGAAATGTTGTCCCCCACGGAAAACCGCCAAAACATTACACCATTGTAATTTGAAGTAACATTACGTATTTGTCACATTCGATAACTTCTAAAGTTACAATTACTTGGATTCGAATTTATTTATAAAAAACATTCACTGTGCACAAAGTACAAATATATTTCCAGTTAAAAATTTAAAAAAGACTGCTTATCGAAATTAAATTTAAACAAAACAAAACAAAAACACATTAGACTTACCAAATTTAAGGCTGTTGATGAAAAAATTAAGGTGGTGGTCGTGGTGGGTTGATATTGGGGACTCTTAATCCACACGGGCTGGCCAAAACTTCCCTGCATCACAGTAAATTCAAGATGGCTGACTCAGCTTTCCTGAGGGAGCGACAAGACTCCACCCACCAGAATGTCACTAATATATGCTTCTTAAACTTTTTGAGCGTTCCAAACAAATTATCTAAAAAATATTGAGCCCTATTCAATTAAAGTTGCATAAAGGCCAACAGAGCTCAATACTTTATAGTTTGCTCAACTACAAAACGACATTTGAGTGTTATGAGCTTATTAGTTATGAGCTAGAACAACTGTTAGGGATTACAGTGTGTACTCGGCCCTGAAAATCTTAGAAATATGGTATCTAACCAGATTCTTACTCTGGATGGCATTACCTTGGCCTCCAGTAACACTGTGAGGAACCTTGGAGTTATTTTTGACCAGGACATGTCCTTCAATGCACATATTAAACAAATATGTAAGACTGCTTTCTTCCATTTGTGCAACATCTCTAAAGTTAGAAATATCCTGTCTCAGAGTGACGCTGAAAAACTAATTCATGCATTTATCACTTCCAGGCTGGACTACTGTAATTTCTTTATTATCAGGAAGTCCTAAAACTCCCTGAAAAGTCTTCAGTTAATCCAAAATGCTGCAGCAAGAGTCCTGACAGGGACTAAAAAGAGAGAGCAGATTTCTCCTGTATTGGTTTCCCTTCATTGGCTTCCTGTTAAATCCAGAATTCAAAATCCTGCTCCTCACATACAAGGTCTTAAATAATCAGGCCCCATCTTATCCTAATGACCTTGTAGTACCATATCACCCTATTAGAGCACTTCGCTCTCACACTGCAGGCTTACTTGTTGTTCTGTCCTTATTGTGCGTCCCTTTGCCCAACTTGACAGACAGCTAACGGCTTCAATGAACATTGGAGGCGGAAGTAAGTTTAAGGCTTTTTACTTCGTCAATAGCTCAGTGATTGACATCCTTTTCTTCCCGTAAAACTAAAAACAAACACAAAGTAAATGTTACAAGATGTCTTTTCCTTTTAACTCACACTTCTAGGATATGAACTATACTGTTATATAGTATGTGTAATCAACAGCAACTCAGTAATGATCACAATACAATTTAGTGAGTTTAGCTTCCTCAAAGACAAACATAACAGATGAAATAACTGGTTTCTAAACAAATCTCTGTAATAGAAATGCACCAAATAAACTTGTAAACATGTTGTACATTAATACTCACAAGCAATAACTCTCCAAGGCAGAAACGTTTTAAAGAGAATCTAAGGCGACAAACAGCATATTCTGCAGGCTAACAAGCGATCAGCTTCCTGTTTCCTCTACCCACAGGAACACAGAAAAACCCCACCAAAATATAAGCTTGTGAGTATTCCCACTATGACCAGCAGAGGGTGCTGAAGAGAAAGAACCTATGCATGTCATAACACTTGTTTTTCCTAGAGTATTTAAAAGTAGAATGGGAGGCAGAGCCTTCAGTTTTCAGGGCCCTCTGTGGAACCAGCTTCCAGTTTGCATTTGGCAGACAGACACTATCTCTACTTTTAAGATTAGGCTTAAAACTTTCTGTTTTGGTAAAGCATATAGTTGAGGCTGGACCAGGTGACCCTGAATCCTCCCTTAGTTATGCTGCAATAGGTGTAGGCTGCCGGGGATTCCCATGATGCATTGAGTATTTCCTTTTCAGTCACCTTTCTCACTCACTATGTGTTAATAGACCTCTCTGCACTGATTCATACTTGTCATTAATCTCTGGCTCTCTCCCACAGACTGTCTGTGACGGCTGGGGCAGCAGTCGTGTGGTGTTTGTAGGGAAACGGACCCAATATGCAGGAAACGGCTAGATGCAGGTGAGCGTTTACAATGCGTGAAATATAAACAGAAACAAGGGTGGCGAGGATTGATTGCACAAAGACACGAACCTAAACTGGGAAAAACTAATAAACCTGGAACACGCAACATGGAGAGGAACACGAGATGAGAACAGAGAGACACAGAGAAATACCAACTAACGCAACAATGAGCAGAGGCAAACACACACTGTAAATACAAACCATGAAATGAGGAAATGACACACGGGGTGGACACAGCTGGAACTAATGGGCATAACGAGACACAGACCTTCAAAGTAAAACAGGAAATTCACAAACTGTTTTACAAACACAAACTCAGGGACACGAACAGAGCAGAGGGGGAAAGAACACAGGTAGGAATAATAAAACACCAAACACCAGAACCAAACCCTAAGAACTAATACAAAATCAGAATTAACACAAAACACAAGGTGATACCAAAATGAAACACAAAACGCTGGGTCGAATGACCCAGGATCATGACTAGGGATGGGTATCGAAAACCGGTTCTTGTTGAGAACCGGTTCCCACTGTTTCAATTCCTTGGAATCGTTTGCCATTTTTGCAAACGATTCCCTTATCGATTCCAGTCGCCCCGAATGACGTCACCACGTTGCGGAGCGTCGGAGGGTACCTGGCAGGAAACACGGCGCCTAAGCGGCTCAAACGCTTAAAAGTTTGTTTATACTTTACGAGAACGAATGACAACAGGGCAACTTGCAATACTTGCAAAGTAGATATTTCATTAAGGGAGGAAACACTACGAATATGCAAAAGCATTCGCTCACAAAACCGCTCCGGACTCGTGAATCTCAACCCAGCAGCAGCAGCGGTAACGTTTGCACGTCATCTCCCGTTAATGCGGCAGGTAAATAATCAACTAACAGTGCATTTTATGTTAGCGCGATCTGCCTTATTACAAAACCTGCCATTACTGTGCATTTAGGTGACCATGATGAGACAGACAGAGTCTGGCTGGCGCTCGCTGGCAGTTGTCACTGCAGTCTACCGGTAGCGTCTCTTTTCAGGCCCGAATGTCACCGAGCAGTGACTAAGTTTGTGGTCAAAACCTTGCAGCCATTTGCCACAGCAGATGGTAAGTGAATATGTTTAATTGTAGGCAGGGACATTACTGGATATTCTTGTGTAATTGCTACAGAATAATTTATGTTATACTTTGTTATTGCTACAGAAGAATATTTATTTTATTATTTTACGTTTATAATTTTCCCCGGGGACCCTGTGACACCCCATTGAAGAGCCGTAGGCTGTGGATCTCTTAAGATCTCACTGTTGGGTTTGTAAGGCCATGTTACTCCTAAATTTCTATCTTGTTGAAAGAGAAGATATAAAACAGTTCTAAGCTAATTGACCTTAGTGTTCTCCTTTTTAAAAACAAGAATCGATAAGAGAATCGATAAAGAATCGAATCGTTAAACAGAATCGAAAATGGAATCGGAATCGTTAAAATCTTATCAATACCCATCCCTAATCATGACAATGTCTTCTATCCTGTCTTCCTTCTCTCAGCCCAACCAGTCGCAGCAGATGGCCCCGCCCCTCCCTGAGCCCTGGTTCTGACAGAGGATTATTACTGTTAAAAGGGAGTTTTTCCTTCCCACTGTCGCCAAAGTGCTTGCTCATAGGGGGTCATATGATTGTTGTTTTTTTTCTCTGAATGTATTATTGTAGGGTCTGCCTTACAATATAAAGCACCTTGAGGCGACTGTTGTTGTGATTTGGCGCTGTATAAACAAAACTGAATTGAATTGAATTGAACTGAACTGAACTGAAAATTAGCTTTTGCCAAAGGGTGATTGGCCTTTCCTTTAGAGATAGGTTGAGGAGTTCAGCCATCTGTCTGACGGGCTCACAGTGTTGCTACTCCCCCACCTATAGGCAGTTGAGGTGGTTTGGGCATCTGAAAAGGATGCCTCCTGGGTGCCTCCTAGGTGAGGTGTTCCAGACATATCCCACCAGGAGTTGGCCCCAGGACAGACCCAGGACCACCTGGAGAGAGTATCTCTCTCGGGTGGCCTGGGAACGCCTTGGTGTTCCTCTGGACAAGCTGGAGGGGGTGGCCAGAGAGAGGGAGGTCTGGGCTTCTCTGCTTAAACTGCTGACCCTGTAACCCAGCCCTGATAAGTAAAAGAACATGAAAAGATGGATGGATGACGATTTAAAACATTTTAGTGTGACAAACATACGAAAAAATAGGAAATCAAGAAACAGGATAAACACTTTTTCACCCAACTGTAGTAGCCTCTGATATTGTAAACTGTTTGGTAAAGTAGATTATTTTATTACATAAACTAGCACTGATCACATCAGTTGATTGTGTCGCTCGGTACATCCGGCCACACGAGGAAAAATCTCTTTCTTGCTCCAGTTTGTCAGTCTGGAGAACCATTTGTTACCTGACTAAAACAGGCTGTCCTCCACACTGTCCTCATTCATATAGTGCTTTACAAAACCGAACATTAGGCTAATTTCTATTTACAAATTTACACAAATTTGGTTTTGGAACCTCTTTCATTAACTGGTTAAAAATATTATATAATTCCCCAACAGCTTGTGTCAAAACAAATGACCAAACATTCTCCAGCTTCTGTCTCCTGAGGGGCACCAGGCAGGGATGCCCACTCTCCCCTTCACTGTTTGCAATTTTTATTGAACCACTAGCAGCAGCAATTAGACAGAATACAGTAATTAAGGGCATAAAATGCAAGAACGTGGAACATAAAATCAGCCTTTATGCGGATGATGTGTTACTTTTTCTCCAAAACTCACAAACCAATCTCTCTGAGGTGATTGCATTGATAAACTCTTTTGCAAGAATATCAAATTATTCAATTAACTGGTCAAAATCTACAGTCCTTCCGATTAATTGCTCCTTCGATAATTCTTCTTCTACACCACTGCAATTGGGAAATATAAAATATTTAGGTATTAATGTTTCTCCCAAGCTTGCAGATCTAACTAAATTAAACCATATCCTACTTTTAAAGAAGGTAGAAGGCGATCTGGCTAGATGGAAATGTTTACCCATATCACTCATGGGAAGGGTTGCCGCTATAAAATGGTCTTACCAAAAATAAATTATTTATTCGCAATGATCACAACTAAACCACCACAAGACTGGTTCAGATCTCTAGATTCATATATGTCCAAATTCCTTTGGAAAGATAAACCCCCACGTATAAGCTTAAAAACACTACAAAAGACCAAGGATAAAGGAGGATTAGATCTACCTAACTTTCAGCACTACCTCTTAGCCAACAGGCTTCAATTTATCTCAGGATGCCTAAAACATACCTTCTTAGATGAACCTTGGCTAGTTGTAGAACAAGCACTTTGCAATAATCTAGAGATTTCAGACCTACCATTTATCAGCTCAAACATCGATCGACATGAATGCTTTAAAAGCGTCAACATCAGCTCTTCTCTGACAGCATGGTGGGAGTTTCTAAAATTGACAGAGTCTTCATTAATCCCATGCAAACGTACACCTATCTGGAACAACTCTGACATATTACAAAATAATAATATGATAAACTTTCCAGATTGGAGTGGTAAAGGAATCAAATATTTAGAACATATACTAGAAGGAACGGAATTTATTCCATTTGACAGACTAGTTACACAATATGGGATCAACAAGAAAAGATTTTTAGAATATCAACAAATTAAATCCATAGTAAAAAAAGAAATTTAAACCAGGTCAAGTTGAACTACAAACACCATCAAGTGTTCAATTTCTTACTCTTAAAACCCCCAAATTACTATCGAAAATATACAGAATGCTTTCTAAAACAGATGAATCAATATCACTTCCTATTGCAAAATGGGAAGCGGATTTATCAGTTAACTTAGACCAAAACTTCTGGTCTCAGATTTGCTTAAAAACCTTTCATCTAATTAGAAATCCCAGTCTTCAATTAATTCAATACAAAATACTACATAGAGTGCACTATACAGGTCATCGGATGTTCAAGATGGGCTTTACGTCTTCCAACAACTGCTCACACTGCCAAACCAATTCACCAGACAATTATATCCACGGTCTTTGGTTCTGTCCACCAGTGCAGAAGTTTTGGCGCGAGATATGTGAAGACTTATCAAAGTGTCTGAAATGTAACATTCCAACTTCCCCTTTAGTGTGTTTGTTGGGCAACTTAGATAATGTCACTGCAGAAAAGAATATAGCCCATATGGTTTTCACTGCCCTATGCATAGCCAAGAAAACAGTCCTCATGAACTGGAAAAATAAAAATAATCTTAATTCTAACCAATATAGAAATTATCTATTAGATTACATTAGTCTTGATACAGCCTCTGCCACCACATCAGCTTGATCAGCTCAGCTCCATCACCTAGTGTGTGTGTGTGGGGGGGGGGTCATAGTTTGGTCCCACCTTTGTGATTGTTGTTGTGATTGGTGTCGGGGGTGGGGGGTGGGGGTCATAGTTTGGTCCCACCTTTGAGATTGTTGTTGTGATTGGTGTGGGGGTAGGGACAGGCTTGGGACATCGGGGGATTCCCCAGGAACGTCTTCCTTGGAGGGCTCAACCTGGGGTTGCGGTCATGGCCTGTTAAGGGCTCTGTTGGCTCTTAGGTGATGGTTTTCTCGTGACTGCATGTAGCGGGGCTAGTGGAGGGGTCTGTGCTGAGGGACGTGGGGGTTGCCCCTGGGTGGGTCTGGGGTGGGCGTGGGGTTCTGGGGGTGCTCCGTTTCCGGGCTGGGGCCCTGGCTGGGCCTTTGGGGCTTGGGTCCTGGTTGTTGTGTCGCCGGGGTTGTGGGCGGGTGGGTGTATGGGGGCTCAGCCTTGGCGCTGGGAGCGCCAGTGCATTGAGCCACCTGAGGGGCTCTTCAACTGGTGGGGGAGGCTGTTACATCTTGCAGAAGGTCTCCTCTCTCCAGGAACACACTCTGCAGGTGGGGGAGATATAGGAGAGGTGGAGGAAGAACTCAGCCTGAGTGTCTATTGTCTTGTGTAGTCTGGAAGATGAGTGGATGACGGGGTGGGTACAGTTTTCTCTGTGGTGGGGCCAGGTGGGCTGTCTTGGGGTCTGTGGGGCCGGCCGGCGCTGCTGAACTGAGCCCTGGTCCAGATGGGCCTGGGCCCCCTCTCCCTGGTGGGTTGCAGAGTATGGGGGTGCCTACTGGGGTCAGCGGGGGAGCTGACCCCACGGAGGGGGAAATGCTCAAACCGTCGTGGGATTTCTGCCTGAGCGTAAGCGTTTTTTGATCACTTCTTGTCATCTACTACATTTACTGTCAGTTTCTTGGACATTAGAGGATTAAAGCAAATTGTCATGGACTTGAGAGCAAGCCTCTGTTCTGAACTGTTTGGCATGGGTGGCCCAGGCAAGGAGGACTCAGCCACCCTTCTAAAAGCCCTCGCAACTTGGCTTGCTCAATCATTAGCTTCGTCGTTAGTTCAGCCTGTAGCCCCCTCATCAGCTCACTTAGCTGCCCCGCAGCCTTCAGCTCAGTCAGCAGCCCAGTTAGCCACCCGGCCTGTAGCTCAGTTAGCCATCCGGCCTGTAGCTCCGTCACCAAGTTCACCACCATTTTTACGTCAACTTCAGTCTTCTGTGTCGCCGCTAGCTCAGTCCCCTGTTCAATTGCCGCTAGCTCAGTCTACCACTCCATCACCTATTACACCCCACCACAATCAGCCCCGCTACCCGTAGCTCAGTCTTCAATTCTATCAGCCACTCAGCCACCATCACAACCTGCATCACTACAACCTTTATTGCAGGAGAACTGTTTCAGCCGTCTGCCTCTGCTGGAGGGTCCGAGGGGCCCATTCAGCCGCCTGTCTCCGCTGGAGGATCTGGGGAGCCCGTCCGGTCATCTTCTGTTTCAGCTGGGGGTTCAGGAGAACCCAGTCAGCATCACCCCCCCGTCAGCCGGTGGGTCCGTGGAGCCCGTCCAGCATCACACCTCGTCAGCTGGGGGTCCTGGAGGACTCAGCCACCACATCCTTATGTCCGCTGACAGCTCTGGAGAGTCCGTTCAGCCACCACATGCTCCACCACCTACAACTTCCACACCATCGTCTGCAGCGTCACCACCTGCAACTTCCACACCGTCGCCTGCAGCGTCACCACCTGCGACTTCTTCACCGTCACCTGCAGCATCACCACCTGCCGTCTGGTTCCGCAGCTGCCACGCTGCCGTCTGGTTCCGCTGCCATCTGGTTCCACTGCCGTCTGGATCCACTGCCGTCTGGTCCTGTGGTTGCCATGTCACTTCCTCGTCCACGCCTTGCATGGCCGGCTTTTCCACAGTCTTCTCCTCAACATTGCCAGCCACTTTCCAGGCCTCTGGTTGGACGTCATCACTGCCTCCGGACCAATGTCGCCGCTGCTGCCTTCTGCCCAGTCGGCCTCCGGACCAGCTCTGTCACCTGCGCCACTATCACTTTTCATGTGGTCGGCCCCCTGACTTAATCTGTGGACTATTGTGCCGTCGCCTGCCGGGCCGGCCCCCTGAACTGCTCCTAGACTATATGGAAATGAACCACACACAAGCAGATCCATTATAAATAAATGTTATTTATTTTGTTTAAAAAAAAAAGAAAATAAGTAACATTAATAAAGTTAGTGTGCAATGGTAGTGTATTGTGAGAGTGATACTTTTGAGATTTTCACTTGTGCTGAGATCTATATAATCATTGTGTACATGTGTGCTGATAAAATGTCTTTCCTTATTAGGTTTTATAAGCTTCTGTGTGCACTCTGTGCATCATGAGATGGAAGAAGCAGCCTCGTCAGCTATAATTTTCTATTATACATTTAGAAATGAGACAGTTGTGTTCTTCTAAGGTGCAAGACTTCACACCTCTAAAACTTCATTTGAGATATGACCTTTTGTAAGTTCCTATTTTTATAGTTTAGCGAGAAGCTCACTTCTGCTTTTTCAGCATACCTCATACACATGTTAAGTTAATTGAAAGGTCATATCCTGTACAGGGCGACTGGAAAGGTTGATAAGAAACTATGTCTATGTATGGTATGGCTACACACACACACACACACACAGGCGTATACTTTGTTCACACACACATGCTTGTTTAAGACTGTCACGTGTTAAGGAACTATGTGTAACTGCATATTCATTTTTTGATTGCTTGTTGTCAATAGAAGAGGCAGTAACAGGGAAGTCAGCTGAGGTTGGCTAAGTTCAAGTGGAGGGTGAACAGCTCTTTACCTTGGCCGGCTTCCCTCACACAAAGAGCAGAAAGGGTGCATTCTTGTCTTTTTTTTGCTGTGCAGTTGGTTGTCTCTGTTCCAGCAGAGTTTGTACCTTAATAACAACATGGTCACTTCCCCTCTTCCCCCATGTAAGAAGTAAAATAAAAGCATGTGCAAACAACAGTACTTAAACTTCTAGGCAGTTCAAGGGGATAGTTGCTGGTCAAGGCCACCAGCAGGGCACAGCAGCAGCACTCATATTTGCTGCATCCAGGTATTCCCACATTAACACATAAGTTCAACACACAAGCAGAAGGGAGCCAGCAAGATGTCTGTCTCCTATTGAATCAAATAACCCAGCTAAATGCCAGTTTACATACTTTCTCAGCAATATTAGCATTTGCTTAATACATGAATAAAGAGCAGGACATGAGCTAAGCAAATATGCTAGGCTAAACTAGCGGTTACGCTAGTGGCTAAGCATGGTTAGTGCGTTTTACACTGTAACTTATGACACAAGTTTCACACACAATTCACCGATTCAGTTTTACCTCGCAGCAGGGTAAACCAGCTCTCACACTCCAGTTAAATGACCGCCAACATGAAAATAAAAGTTTGTCGCCTGTCTATGAACTCTGCATCCACACTGTTGCTCATCTCTCGCTTCTCTCTTCCCGGGGAGTGTACACAACTCCCCACTTACTCCTACCCCCTCTATCTGAGACTACTTCAGGGTTGGCTGGAGCTGTAGTACATACCAATAACAATACAAAAAATAATGACATACATCTCAAAATACAAATAAAAAGGCGTCTAACTTGTAAATCGTGTAAATATTTTTTACAAAAACAAATCTTTTTTACACACACACAAATTCTCACCTTTAGTGCACAAACCTACAATTTTCACATATTTTGGTTTACAAGGTTACACAACTCAGTACACAAATACGCATTTGATGTACAAGTATAAAATATTTATGACTACAATTTGAGCCCATAAGATTACACCATCACATTCTTGGCTAAAATGATAATATAAGTATATAATGTGACACAATCAGGCTATTTTGAAGTATAGTTCAGTTAGTTTCCACATGTCTGTTGTTTGTGCTCAGAAACGCCCACTTCTCTTGCTCTCGGCGAAGGCGGTCGCACTTTTTTTCCTCCTCCTCTCCTCTCCCTTAGCTTCCCTGCTTAGCCTCTTGTGTCCTTGTCTAGTCTCGTGTTTTTTGTATTACTTTTCCCTGGAACACTCTCTCACAGTCTGTTCTCTAAAACCTAAAAGACGAATTATGGATTTGATCAACTGGTCCCTGAATGCAATTGACATGGGACGAGGCGTGAGTTTCTCAAAATGGGCTCATTGAGTGCAGCACGGATAAGATCTTGGAGAACCACACGGCTGCCGTGAATACTCAGAACAAGACCTCTGAGTGCAAACTGGATTACATCTGGAGGGGCTCGCTCGGAATAACACCTCTGAGCGCAAATTATATCACATCTTGGAGAAGCATACTGCGGTCGTGAGTTCTCAGAATCGGCTCTTTGAGCACAAGAATGACAACATCAAGGAGCGTAAGTCTGATAACATCATGGAGAAGCTCGCGGCTCTCCAACGGGAGATTGAGTGACCAGTGTTGGACTGTTAGAACAGCTTTGAAATTCATATGAGTTGTTCGCAGTAAAGTTAAAACCACCATCACTTCATGCGGATACCCATTCGGCACCAGCTGCGGTCTCAAGGCTGGAGCTGAACAACAACACCCTGATAACGACTGTGTTGAGACTGTTCTTCCCATTCTACGCAAGGCCACCTGGGTTGGCTGTAAGACTGTTTACTTAGCCTGGCAGGGCAAAGGACACTGTCTCAGCTGAACACTGGACACATACACACACACGCACACAGACATATATACACATGCAGATGTACACGCATCCCCCCTCCCCCCTCCAAACGCCTTCAAGCCTTATTCCCTTCCAATGCTGACGGTGGATCACGGAGACCAGCACATAGGCTGCAGGCCCGGATGTACTGTCTACATTGGCTGTCTCTCAACCTTTACCCATCCCTGTTGCTTGTCATGTGTTTCTTTGGTGTATTAGAGTTTTTTTCATGTGCTATGTGCAGAGGTGTTTTTTTCTGTTCTCAAACTGATCTCCCTGTTGGAGCTCAGTCTGGGGGTAGTTATTTTTTCTCCTTATCTTTCCTCATGTTGTGCTTTTCCATGTTATACCCCTCTGACCTGTCTTCCCCATGTGATGTTTGTGTATTGTATGTATGGTCGGAAGGGTAAGACGGTGCTGGCATGGCTGGCAGCCTTAACCCAATTTCCCTCGGGATGAATAAAGTATGATCAATCAAAACAATGGCCACCAGGCAAAAGCAATGGTTTTGACTCAATCAGAGTTAATCCCGCCCCCTGATTTTAATGGACGAGACTGACAGATAAAATTAATTCATGAACACAGCCAGGGTCAGGAGTGCCAAAATGAATTAAACATGTCACGAGACAGAACGGACTCAAGCGCAGACAGAATGCTCAGTGTAGTTCCTTTTTACACACTACACCAGGTGCTAGTGTATACAGGTGAGACAGAGAGGGGGAGTCCTGAGGGGCACAGGGGAGATCTGGGAACAGGGGCTCTTCACACATGGGTAATTCTTCAGACAGTTCCACATGTAACACACAAGCAGCTCAGCTCGCCCGGGGCTTCCAAGGAACAGCGAATCCTACATACTGGAGGGAGCAGTTAGTCTAGCGAAAAACATAAAAATGAAACTAGAAACAAGCGAACAGTAGCTTACTACCGAGGACTGTGATGATCCACAGGTGCGAGGTTCAGAGATGGGAGCCCGCATTGAGCTCCGCCCAGGCGACGCATGGCCAGCGTGAGCCGAGAGAGACAAGAAAACAAATGTAGCCCACCTGAGCCAGCCGGGCAGACACGAGGACCATGACAAAATAAATTAATTAATATAATTAAATAATTGAATAAATGTGTCAATAATAATTTAAATATATAATACATTAATTAAATATGCCATCAATGAATTAATCATTAAATGTTTTAAATGAAATGAATGGGAATTTTATTAATTGTTTATATATTTATTTAATTCATTAATGAAACATTAAATTAATTATTTAATCCATCCATCCATCCATCTTCATCCGCTTTATCCGAGGCCGGGTCGCGGGGGCAGCAGCCTAAGCAGAGAAGCCCAGACCTCCCTCTCCCCAGCCACCTCCTCCAGCTTATCCGGGGGAACACCAAGGCATTCCCAGGCCAGCCAAGAGATATAATCTCTCCAGCGTGTCCTGGGTCTGCCCCGGGGCCTCCTCCCGGTGGGACATGCCCGGAACACCTCACCCAGCAGGCGCCCAGGAGGCATCCTTGTCAGATGCCCGAACCACCTCAACTGGCTCCTTTCGATGTGGAGGAGCAGCGGCTCTACTCTGAGCCCCTCCCGGATGGCCGAACTTCTCACCCTATCTCTAAGGGAGAGGCCAGCCACCCTTCGGAGGAAGCTCATTTCTGCCGCTTGTATCCGCGATCTCGTTCTTTCGGTCACTATCCACAGCTCGTGGCCATAGGTGAGGGTAGGGATGTAGATCGACCGGTAAATCTAGAGCTTCGCTTTTCGCTTTTACACTCAGCTCCCTCTTCACCACGACGGACCGGCGCAGCACCAATCCGTCTGTCGATCTCCGGCTCCCTTCTCCCATCACTCGCGAACAAGACCCCGAGATACTTGAACTCCTCCACTTGGGGCAGGAACTCATCCCCGACCTGGAGTGGGCACTCCACCCTTTTCCGGCTGAGAACCATTGCCTCAGATTTGGAGGTGCTGATCCTCATTCCCGCTGCTTCACACTCAGCTGCAAACCGTTCCAGTGCGAGCTGGAGGCCCTCACCTGATGAAGCCAACAGAACCACATCATCCGCAAAAAGCAGAGATGAGATTCTGAGGCCACCGAAGTGAAAGCCGTCCACCACTTGGCTGCGCCTAGAAATCCTGTCCATAAAAATTATGAACAGAACCGGTGACAAAGGGCAGCCCTGGCGGAGCCCATCACCCACCGGGAACGAGTCCGACTCATTGCTGGCAATGCGAACCAAAGTCTTGCAACGGTTGTATAGGGATTGAATGGCCCGTAGCAATGGGCCAGACACCCCATACTCCCGCAACACCTCCCACAGGACACCCCGAGGGACACGGTCGAATGCCTTCTCCAAGTCCACAAAACACATGTAGACTGGTTGGGCAAACTCCCATGCACCCTCAAGTATCCTTGAGAGGATAAAGAGCTGGTCCAGTGTTCCACGACCAGGACGAAAACCGCATTGTTCCTCCTGTATCCGAGGTTCGACTAACGGATGAACTCTCCTTTCCAGCACCCTGGCATAGACTTTCCCAGGGAGGCTGAGGAGTGTGATCACCCCTGTAGTTGGAACACACCCTCCGGTCTCCCCTCTTAAAGATGGGGACCACCACCCCGGTCTGCCAGTCCAGGGGTACTGCCCCTGATCTCCACGCAACATTGTAGAGGCGTGTCAACCAGGACAGCCCTACAACATCCAGAGCCTTCAGGAACTCAGGGCGGACCTCATCAACACCAGGGGCTCTGCCACCAAGGAGTTGTTTAACTGCCTCAGTGACCTCGCCCCCGGAAATTGGCGGGTCATTCCCCTCATCCCCAGACTCTGCTTCCTCCTCGGAAGACGTGTCAGTGGGATTAAGGAGGTCCTCAAAGTATTCCTTCCACCGCCTGACAATTTTCTCAGTCGACGTCAGCAGCGCTCCGCCAGCACTATACACAGTGCAGGTAGAGCACCGCTTTCCCCTCCTGAGACGCCTGACGGTTTGCCAGAATCTCTTCGAGGCAGTCCAAAAGTCTTTTTCCATGGCCTCTCCGAACTCCTCCCACACCCGAGTTTTTGCTTCAGCCACTGCCCGAGCCGCATTCCGCTTGGCCTGTCGATACCTGTCGGCTGCCTCCGGAGTCCCACAGGCTAACCAAGCCCGATAGGACTCCTTCTTCAGCTTGGTGGCTCCCTTCACCTCTGGTGTCCACCATTTGGTTTGGGGATTACCACCACGGCAGGCACCAATCACCCTGCGGCCGCAGCTCAATGCAGCAGCTTCGGCAATGGAGACGCTGAACATGGTCCATTCGGACTCAATGTCCCCAGTCTCCCTCAGAATGCTGTTGAAGCTCTGCCGGAGGTGTGCGTTGAAGATCTCGCGGACTGGGGCCTCTGCTAGATGTTCCCAGCACACCCTCACTACGCGTTTAGGTGCACCGGGTCTGTCCAGCGTCCTCCCCCGCCACCTGATCCAACTCACCACCAGGTGGTGATCAGTTGACAGCTCAGCCCCTCTCTTTACCCGAGTGTCCAGAACATATGGTCGCAGGTCTGGTGATACGATAACAAAATCGATCATCGACCTGCGGCCTAGAGCGTCCTGGTGCCACGTGCACTTATGGACACTCTTATGTTCGAACAAGGTGTTCGTTATGGCCAAACTGTGATTTGCACAGAAGTCCAATAACAAAACACCGCTCGGATTCAGATCAGGGAGGCCGTTCCTCCCAATCACGCCCCTCCAGGTCTCGCTGTTGTTACCCACGTGAGCATTGAAGTCTCCCAGCAGGACAACAGAGTCTCCAGGTGGGGCACCTTCCAGCCCCCCCCCAGGGACTCTAAAAAGGCTGGGTACTCTGAACTGCCACTCGGCGCATAAGCACAGATGACAGTCAGGACCCGTTCCCCGACCCTAAGGCGCAGGGAACAAACCCTCTCATCCACCAGGAAAAACCCCAATGTACCAGCAGCAAGCCGAGGGGATATTAGAATACCCACCCCAGCCCGCCGCCTCTCACCAGGGGCAACTCCAGACTGAGACAGATTCCAGCCCCTCTCCAGGAGACTGGTTCCAGAGCCCAAGCCATGCGTAGAGGTGAGCCCGACTATATCTAGCTGGTACCTCTCAACCTCACGCACTAACTCAGGCTCCTTCCCCACCAGAGAGGTGACATTCCATGTCCCTATTGCCAGTCTTGGCAGCCGGGGATCAGTCCGCTAGGGCCTCCGCTCCTGGCCGCCGCCCAGCACACAATGCACCCGACCCCTATGGCGCCTCCTGCGGGTGGTGGGCCTGCGGGAGGATGGGCCCATGTCTCCTCTTCGGGCTGTGCCCGGCCGGGCCCATGGACTAAGGCCCGGCCACCAGACGCTCGCCCTCGGGCACCCTCCCCGGGCCTGGCTCCAGGGCGGGCCCCGGTAACCCTATCCCGGGCAGGGTAAACTGTTCCCTCGATGTTTTCTTCATAAGGGTCTTCTGAATCGCTCTTTGTCTGGTCCCTCACCCAGGACCAATTTGCCATGGGAGACCCTACCAGGGGGAAAAAGCCCCCAGACAACATAGCCCCTGGGATCCCTGGGACACACAAACCCCTCCACCACGATAAGGTAGCGATTCACGGAGAAGAATTATTTAATGGTATATTTAATTAATGCACTTTATCACTCCCAGTAGATAATGTAGAGTTCAGATGGAGCTGATGTACGTGACGGGACTTGCTCAGTCCTACATACCTCAAAATTTTCCAGGTGTCTTCCCTGCTAACACTGATAAAATAAGCAAACCTGAGAAGCACTGCAGGTAAATCCTATCAGTCCCACCTGTTAACAGTAGCTGCCCTATTGAACTCTCTAATCCTAAGTGAAAACAAAACACAAATTATTGTGTTTGATAGTCACATTCCCCTGGACCAGCTAACTGATACACTGGGGTCCTATGTCAGCCATCTCTCCTATACCGTTAGAAATCTTGGAGTGGTCCTGGATAGCTCCCTCAAGCAAGTCTCCACAGTTGTGAAAATGAGTTTTTACCAGCTACGCCACATTTCCAAGGCAAAGCCCTATATTCCACATAAAGACCTTAAAAAGCTTATCCACACTTTCATTACTTTTCATAATAATAATGGATTGCATTTATATCATGCGTTACAATTCACATTCACACACTGGTGGAGGCAAGCTACAGTTGTAGCCACAGCTGCCCCGGGGCAGACTGACAGAAGGGAGGTTGCCATATTGTGCCATCGGCCCCTCTGGCCAACACCAGTAGGCGGTAGGTGAAGTGTCTTGCCCAAGGACACAACGACCGAGACAGACAGAGCAAGGAATCGAACCAGCAACCTTCTGATTACAAGATGAGCTTCCCAACCCCCTGAACCACGGTCGCCCCACAATTTTTAGACTGGACTGTTGCAACTATTGCGATATTTGGGCCTCCAACTCTCTCTCCTCCAGCGCTTGCAATTAGTTCAAATTGCCGCAGCACACCTCTTAACTGGCACCAGAAGGCATAATCACTTCACCCCTGCCGTAGCCAATCTACACTGGCTTCCTATCAAATACTGTATCATTTTTAAAATCCTTCTGTATACTTTTAAAATTTTAAATAACTTGGTGCCTAGTTACCTAACTGACCTCCTCGACTTGTATAGCCCCAAGAGAGAACATAGGTCCTCTAACCAACTGCTCTTAGTGCAACCAAGGACCCGACGAAAGGCTAGAGGGGACCATGCTTTCGCACCCAAACTCAGGACCAATCTTCCAATTGAAGTTCACACGTCAGAATCCATACAATCGTTTAAATTGCGCTTAAAAACTCACTTCTTTGATCTAGGGGTTTTTTGTTGTTGCTGCCTCTCCCATTTGGTTCTTTTGCCATGTGAATTATTGTCTAAAGGCCAAGATAGATGCCCAACGGATTTACTTTACCGAGTGGACCATCCTGGCCTTGCCGTATTGGCCCACTTGATTGACCTTTGTTTTTATTGTTTATTTTATTTTATTTTCAGTTGTGCATATGGGACAGACATGACTGGGGGAAGGGGAAAAAAAGAGAAAACAAGCAAAAGAGAGAGCAATATAATAAACAACATAATCACGATAATCTATGTGTATATAACATTAAATAATAAATATTGCATATTATTGTGCAGCAAGTAAGATCGACAGCGCACAGTGTGCTTTGAGGTAAGAGCCAAAAAGGGTGTAGTTTGTGTGTGTGAGCACCCGTGTGTACACCTGTGAGCATGAGCACGCTTGTATTCAAAAGGTTCCTTCATGTAATGATCTGCTAGAGGGTGTGGGGGGCCACAGCCCCATCCTCCAGGGCATGAAGCAGGTATGGAGGAGATCAAAACTCCAGACATCCAGAGGCCCACAGAACACAAGAGACCAAGGAAGACCAACGGAGGGGCAACCGTGCCACTCTCCTGGAAAGAGCTGAGGAGAGCCCCAGATGAGGGATCACTCAGCAGCCGCGGAGCAGAAGCCAGGGGGGGTTGCAGCACACCAAGAACCACCAATGCACCGATGTCTGAGGGCGTCAGCCATCGGCAGGGGGAGTGGTGGGGGAGACAGGCCTCCATACCTTGGAGGACCTGAGATGTCCCTAGAGAGGTGGCGTCTGATACCAGACCTGACATATAGACACAAACAAACAGGCACACACAGATACAAACATCAATTCCCACCCTCATGCACACATTTGCAAATACTCAGCACTCACCCAACCTCGAGACAGACATAAGTAGACATTGTACACACAATCACACTCCCCAAACATACTCTATACCCCCGGTCTAGGTACCCTTGGCCCTAGAGGGGGAAACTGCACCCAGACCCAGGAGGTGTTACCCTTTTCCCTGGGGTGGAGACAAGCAGACCGCCCCCGACTCCGCAGTAGCAGGAAGGCCCCACATTCCAGACCCCAATCGGACGGCCAACTCTTCTTCCCAGCCCCCCCGCCCTGATGGGCAACAGAGAACGGAGGGGGAGGGGGGGGGGGGGGGGGTGTGAAGACTTTAATCTAGCCTTTGAATGAAATTAGTTCGGACTTCCATCCGATCAGCATTTGTGCTACATAACTGTAGTTGCTACTGTACCTATAACTGTTTTTTGCTGTCTTTTGTTGTAAGCCGCATTGCGGCACTTGTCTGAAGCAGTTTGATGGACATTGGTACTTTTAAAATGTGCTATAGAAATAAACATCGATGGATTGATTGATTGATTGATTGATTGATTGATTGTGGCACTTGTAATTTCTGGCATTAATTTTAGAGGCCTGGACAGGCCCCAAGAAAATGTTATAATTAAAGAGCAAGGGTAATCTGTAAGATCTGTTTGCACTAACAAATAATAATACTCAGATCTATAGTGGTGGTCAAATTGAAGCTTAAGCTCCGGCAAATGTGTTGAAAAAAACAACACACTGCTTCAGAAGCACAGTCTCGAGGCTTGGATCGGCTGACCAGAGTCACGTGATCACAGTGACGTCCAAAGCTTCATTCGGTACGTCACTGCTTTAGTGACGTACCGAAGTGGTTTATAAGGAAGTGAATCATTAGCTGGATTTTGGCTGTGTTGTGATTTTGTGTGAGAGATAGTGAACCAGTGTGCAACATATTGAGATACATGGAGCCAGTGATGAACAGAGGACATTATGCGTATTCCTATTTAAAAAACCAATGGAATAACCTTATTTGTTGTCTTTATTTTACTAGTTGACAAGAAATTCTACTCCCAGGTCAACGTACATAAAAATACACTTTACATGTAAGTTATACCATACTGTATAAATGTACTTGTCCACTGGTTAATTACATAAAGACGTGGAAGCAGGGACCTCACAGCACAGGCTTACTCCCAACTTATTATGAGAGTGTGCTGTACATTATTATATAGAATATTTTCTCTATTGTATTTTCAAATTTCAAGAAGTCAAGCAAAGGGAGACCACACCATGGCACATGTTTAAACAAAAAAGGTTTACTCATTGAAATTATGTATTAAATAGACATAACATTCTATTTTTTCACCTCCTAAAAAAATACATGTTCAAAGCACCACGGTGGCAGTCCGATATCGCACAGAACTGTCACCCTTTCTCCCTCCTCTCATGACGTCTAACCTCACCCTGTTGATATCTAATTCACCAATGTCCACTAACACCTTATCAGCCACGCTCTATATGACTTACATGATTTAACGCAAAGTTTAAAATTTAAACCTTGAAATCGCTTCATTACATTTTCTTAGTCAGTCTTAACATAGAAACTTCCATCTCATTTGAACATAATGTCACATACATACATAATTCACCTTATGTTTCATTCAGCTTCCGCAATTCAGCTTCATTTAGATTTGTTTTTACCACATTCTCACATGAACATTTGTTTTTAACATAATCCTTTTTCATATAAATACAGAGGAATACTTTCTTTTACTTTTTAAACCTCTGTTTGTCAGTTATTTATTTTTTAATACAATACTTCATTTTATGAAATCATACATTTACAGTGTGTCACTTTCACTCCCATCCTGCACCAACCACAAACACCAAGGTCAGACTCTATACTGGCTATCAGCAGTGTTGAGTAAGTTACTTTAAATTAGTAACTTAGTTACATTACTAGTTACTTCTCTAAAAAAGTAACTCAGTTACTTCAAGTTACTTGTTACTTTCAGAGTAACTAGTTACTAGGGAAAGTAACTTTGGTTTTACTCAGAATTCTCTTGTTAATGTGTTGCTTTTGTAACTGGATACCCAGCAAGAGTGCCAGTCTTCTAGCTTGCTTAACTACCAATAGAAAGGAAAAAATAATGCGCACATTTCCACGAGAGAAATCCCACGCCTGGACCGTCGTTGACCGCCGCCATGATTCTAGCCTGCTTTTTACATCCAACACAAAAACTGCAGTCGTGGTGCTTTTGATTGTACTCAGAACTTGGAAATTCTGCCTTCTGAATAGGAAGATGTAGGTAACACCAGTCTGCAGATGAGCTGCATCCTATGGAACGCCAGGACTGCCATAATGAATTACTTAAATACACCATTAAATAATTAATTAAATGTGTCAATAATTAATTAAAATGGGAATTAATTAATTAAATACATAGTTATGACACATGTAATTAATTAATTATTGACACATTTAATTAATTATTTATGTATTTCACATTTTAATTAAGTATTGACACATTTAATTAATTAATTATTGACACATTTAATTAATTATTTGTGTATTTCACATTTTAATTAATTATTGACACATTTAATTAATTATTTCATGATATATTTATTTATTTCATTTTGGCAGTCCTGGCGCCTGGCTCTCATCATGAATTAATTTTATCTGTCAGCCTCACCCATCAAACTCAGGGGGCGGGGTTAACGCTGATCGACTCAAAACCATTGCTTTGGCCTGGTGGCCATTGTTTTTAGCCCACAACAACAGAACTGAACTTTGAAAAACCCTGTTTGTGTGTCACCAAATACCGTTTTAATATTTTTTTAGCCGAGAATGTAGTGGTTTAATCTTCATATGTCTGATCGGTTTGTCAAGATACAGCCTCTTTGCAAAAGTGCTTCGATGATTTCGGAGATGTCTGCCCAGTCTCACGGCAAAGCGTGGGATAGACCCGCTCGCCTTGCAAGCAATCGAGCTGTTGTTACCGCCGACAAAGCGCAGGCCCCGGTACACAGCTGTAATAACCCCCGCTGACACTGATTCTTTTACTGATGTTCTTATGTGTCCTACGTGTTTCCCCATACGGTAAAAAAATACATTTTTCCTGGCCAAAATATATTTAAAATATATGGTAAATATATTTTGTATTTGTGATGCTCCAAAAAAATATATTTTTGAAATTGAAAATATATTTCTTTCAAACCAAAATACATTTCAAAACATATTTTAGGGTGAATAAAATACATTTCCAACCTTTAAAATGTATTTAGTGCAATAATGATGATAATGATAATAATACTAAAAGTAACATGTTTTATGCACAGCTGCAAAAAACAGTTGGATTCAAACAAAACAGAGTCAAAGGTCTATCACGAATTAGGTTGTTTATTCATTTGCTTACAGTATTTCACATTACACAATATCTCACTATAATGTAGCGTTCATTGACTTTGAAATTATCTGTCAGTGATACAGTAAACAAGATACAACAACTGCTATGTACACTTTAGTTGCTGACAATATTTACAATATAGTACTTAAAGGAACACACTCTACTTTTTTTGGAAATAGGCTCATTCTCCATCTCCGTCAGAGTTAAAAATGCAGCACGTTAATAGGACTCTGGAGCGTGATCTTATGGGATGGGGCGTAGCCAGGATTTTTGGTCGAGGCGCCATATTAGCAGGCCAAACAAATGCTTGCTGTGTGGCCGGTTGTAATGTTAGATTGCACTACCGGCAAAGGAATAAGCTTGAAAACAGGCTCTCTTTTCATTGTTTCCTCACCTGGAAGCATCATGAGGGAGCTCATGTGTTGGATGTTACCAAAAGAAGGCGTCTAGCCTGGATAGCAGCTGTGAGACGAGCTGATATTCAGTTCTCTACCATCCCCAGATATCTGTTGGTGTGCTCCAGTATTTTCATTCAGGTAAGTTCTAAATAAGTTCATATTATTCTTTATATCCTGTTAGTTTCATTTTCAATGCGCTCTGAGATCATAGCACAAACTTAGAACAAACATGCAGAACTACCTTCTATTTATAGAGTTGCTAATTATTTGGCATTATTGCAGCAAACCAGCCTATGAAATGAATGAAACACATCCTGACTGGGTTCCAACACTACACATGGGGCACTACGAAATCCCTGCTTCAAACTACATGCTACATACCACCATGCCAATGAGATTACTTTTTCCATGTGAGGGTGAAAAGGTGAACCTCCTGGATAAGATGGCAAAGGTTTGCTGCGTTTTGGTGAACATGTGCCCCAGTGTGGTAGTAAAACCAGGGAAAAATGCTCTTGTTAAATACTTTTAAGTCTTGTGCTGTTTATGTATTGATACGTTTTCAAAAGAGACAATAAATTACAGAATGCTAGTAGTGGGTGATATTATTTACATGCTGTCATTTTTTTATGTGAACATTTTGTCATTTGTAAACTATACATAACATTGATTCTACATTTTAACTGATTTGATGTTCTACAAAGTGCTTTTAATTAAAAATAGGCAAACATTTCTTTGTTTCTTTATTCAACTTTTGAACAGTGGTACTTAGTAAGTACATATTCAGTAAATGCAAAGTATTTACATGGCCCCCTAAATTAAACATTATGGGTTATTCAGAACAGAACTATGCTTGGAAAAATATTGTCCCATCAGTTGATCCAACTCCTCCACAGTAGCAGGATGAACTTTTCTTTTTTGAGGACGGCTTCTTTTACCTGTCACAACAAATGGTCTGTTTATGTTTTGATCAAGAACCTTTTTTTGGGCAGCTGAAGAGGAGAAGTCTATCTTATGGCCAACCTCTGGCTGTATCTTGGTCATATTACCAGGCAAAACCCAGTATGCAGGTTCATCTGTAAAAGTCCTTGTGCCACAGATCAACACTGTTGCTTCTACATTAAACAGAAGAGCAGCGACATGGCTGCAGGTCTCCACGACTCCGGCCATACAGGTGCAGTGGGCGGCTTCAACCTTCCCTGTGATGCTCACAATGACCTGTGGCTGCAATGCTGCAATTCAGTCTTTAAGAGTGCAGTACCTGAAACACACACAGACAAAGTTCATTTAAAGACAAGAGCTTTAATAAGCCAAGGCCGACACAAATGTGCTTTATCTACTTTCAAATCCATTCATCATAAATGTAACAAATAAAGTGTTTTTATGTATCCATCTATAGAACGCTGCATGTCATATTCTAAATCTGCCTGTTTCTTTTTAGAAACCTATCAGCAAAAAATGAACCTAAAGTATGTAATGCAAGGATGTAATCACTTTCAAGAGGGAGAAAACACAATGTTCGACTTTAAATGACAATTATGGACACCTAATATGATAAGGAGATTCTGCAGGTCATTAATCAATGTATAAAACTAAAACAGAATGTATTTTTAGTGACACAGGACACAAACAAGGAAGCAAGATGTGTAATTAGGATTATTTATAATAAATATGAATTAATTAGGGCAATTTCTTTAACCATAAAGAATAACTAAATCCTTCAGGACAATGTCACATCAATGCACTGAACTCACTATGTTATCGCTCTAACAGAGCCTCTACATGTTCTCACTGTAATTTCCCACTCATGAATGAATTTATGCTTGCACTAATCTGAATGTTCGGGGGGAATCAAACACATTTTACTCGCAGTACTCAAGCTGACTTACCTTTGCTTGAATGACGGCGTACTCACAACGTGGAGGCTTAAAAATAGCCAAATCTTGTACCCAGTCCTTGGTGAATTGGATGTGCCTCCAGAGATTTATAATTGCAAAACTGGTGCGCCGTGTATGCGCTGACTCCACAGACAAGGTATGAGAGTAGATCATGCTAAGTCAATAGCGGTTTGGTCTTCAGGGTTTCTACTCCACGGCTATATTCCATACGGGTCCACATTTCACCAATCAAGTACCGTCTCTTTGCATCTGGACACAATCTGTCTCTATACTGTCCTTTTTCTTTTCAGCTACGTTTCAGAATGGTTCGTAGCAATCTTGTTTTGATTCGTGACCAGCCAAGATGGTGCTGCGCTCCCACAATGCATTGCGACATTACGTCAACGCCAAAGCCCTTTGCGTGCAGGAGAGTATGCGCATGCGCATTGCCATGGTGGTTTAAAAAATAAAGATATAATGAAAAGTAATTAATAAAAATTAAATATTTAAACATTCCCACAAATGTGCAATGAACATGCAAAAACTCTCTTTATTAGTTGTTGCTGTTTCTTTCTTTCTTTCTTTCTTTTTTTTTTTTTGAAAAATAACGACGTCTCTGAGGCGCGAATTCCGACAGTGAGAGGAACGGCGCCGGATACAGGAGACGGGAAGAAACAAGCCGATTATGTTCGCGTTAATTAGGAGGTTGGAAGATGTAAAATTCTCAATTCTGCCAACTGAACATATACGAGATTTTAATGAGGATGAATAATTAGCCGGCATGGAGGAAACGGACCTTTATTTGGTGGAGTGGCGACAAGGAGCCAAAAGGCGGGTGGCCGGTCTATGAAGCCTCCATCATCAAGCTAGCAGGTGCCTTTTCTCATATAATATTACTTTATTCTCGCTTATTTGGCACGGAAGCGTAGAGCTGCCACCCAGGACAAAGAGAAATATAAGTATATCACGTTATAACGTGAAAAGGTTATCGTTCTAACAATATACTATCATGTTAGTACAATATACTTTTCATGTTTGAACAACATGTTTGAACAACATTGTACGAACAATGTACATAATTATCACATCCGTACAATATTGTGCGAACGTGACAATTATGTATATTGTAATAACGTGATATTATATTATACAAACATGAAAAGCATAATGTTATAACAATAAACATTCAAGTTATAACATGATATAGCTCTATTTTTCTTTTGCCTGGGTGGCAGCTCCACGCTTCCATAATTTGGTAATCAAAATATGTAACTTAATTAATTTTATTGTGATGTACTTTTGCCTTTTCTTATTATTCTACCTTCTCAGAAAGGGAAAAATTACAAATAAAACTGTTTACACTTGTTATATACAATAACTATCAAAACCTATTCACATTTAATTTGGCTTTCACAGAAATCCCACCTCTCCTTCTGGCTACAGAGTACTTACCAAAGTTAGAAACAAAGCACAGTTATGCTTTATTAATGTTCGCTAATTACAATGTTCCACATTTCCTTGCTTTTTAAGTCATTTTTAGGCTTTTTAGAGTTTTTGGGTTTTTTAGCAGTAATGTTTCTGCCTATTTATTTCAGCCCATGAAATCGAACGCAGATCTTCCTGATGTGAGATTTACATAAATGTAAGTAATTTTGTTTGTCATTGTCATTAATGTTGTTGCTGTTGTTGTTTTTGTGCAGTTTGCAATCATATAAACCTAGCAAGCATCAGTCAGCACAGTGACTAACCTAAACAGATTCTTGCTTTATTCACATATATTATATGTAATTATATATACCTGCACATTGTACCTAGGGTTGCAGCCACTTGGCCCCACCCCATTGTTGTGACAGCCCTGATTGTACTTATACACTGCATCTGAACAGGGAACAGTCTGCCACATTATTGTATTTTTAAGTGACTTGTTTGTAATACATGAATTTGTTTCTTACAGATGTCAAAGTCTCAACCTCATGCTGCCCTCCCCCATCCTCCTAAAGTAAGTATTTGTTGTTGTAGTTTTTATACAGTGTCTGTGTCACATGCTAATCATAATTACTGAAATAACTGTTTTCTAACAGATTTTCCAAAACACTAGTTATGTTTGTTGTCATTCAGACTAATACTACTGCTTAGACATTGCTTAGTGGTCATGCATGTTTGACAAGCTTGTTATGATACCAAAACAGTACGCCTATCACAATAACCAATATATCGACTTAACACACAATAAATGTACATGACCTCAATAATTGTTGATGATGCAAATTATCTGTCATTATATTTACAAAAATAAAATATAATAATAACAACACAATGTCAGGAATAGAAATATTTTACTGCTATTATTTGCTGCTATTTTTATAATCATCATTAACATTTCAGTGTTAATAGTGATGTTGCATTCAGATGCACTCAGATGTTCAAATATATTGGTATTATATTAGCCTTTATTACAGGTCCAAAGAAGAACCATTTTAAATGGTTGAGTTGAATCTATAATTTAAATGTTATTAATGCTTTTATGATCTCTGTGTAGAGGGCAGAGACAGGAAAATACACTTTGTGCCAAAATGAGACAGGAAACGCGTCTGCAGAGCATACTTTTGCAGAAGTGAAACTGAAGCCAGAGTTTAAGTGCAAGGGTGTTTAGTATGCATTTATTGCGGATTAAGCCTTAAGTAGTTGTGGTAGACTGAAACAGTTGTTTATATATTTCACATATAAGTCAAGATCATTACACACAGGATGGCCTGAGCCTGGTTGGTTGCTTAAGTTGAGGTCAACTAAGGTTCAGAAAGCAGATGCAAACTCTGCACGTACAGACAGACAAATAGTGAGAGGTCATGACACGTACGCAGTACACAGCATGCACGCGCCCTCGCACGTGCACGCACACACACATACACACCATGGTAGATCTATTTTGGTAGGGCAGAAGTGAAGATGTGTGCCGACGTACTTAGAGGAAGTGCAACAGATGTCCCAGAGGGAAGCAACAGCGAAGACGAGCTGAGGGGAAGCACCGACCCGAAGACAATGTTCTTTAAAGCTATGTTAAAGTTCATGGAACATTTTGTGGTTTAAGTTGACGTAAGGTGTACTTTGTCTGTTTTTGCAAAAGAGGGGGCTTTGTTGTTTCAACCCTATAAAAGTCTTTGTGCTGACGATTGTAGTTAGTTCAATACTGAATCTGAACAGTATTGACTCCGCATATGTGTATTCATTAAAATGCCGTCTAATTGCACACTGGACCGGATCTGTGGTTATTTATGGATTCTTCTCTCAACATTGAACCCTAACAACAATAACATTAAATAACATTGTTTTCTATTTGTTAGAAAAATTACTATTTATTCAAGTTTTTATGGTATCTAATATTTTGATACCTAATTTCCATGATCTAAATATTTTTAGAATTAGATGTTGGTTTGTCAATTGAAAGTGTGTAGATCTTGCATTATTATGGTGTTATATTATGATTATACATTCAAAGACATAAAATGGTCTTAAAATGACAATGACATAACTTGTCGCAATTGTTTATGGGGCAATATACAAACCAACAAAAAGTTGTTATCGTAACAGGCCTTCAAAACAGACGGTTTTATGATTGATAAATTCAAAAAATAAATACATGTAATTTCTCCGAGATTCTCTAATATTCAGTTACAGTTCACAACACAGATACCTGTACATGCTGTATTAGACTGTAAATATAAATCTCTGCATTTAGCATCCCACTAGAAGAGTCACAGTAACTGCCTCTTTTTTCTTTTTTTTTTTTACAAATACCTGTACTATTACTAACACATTTACTGTTTTACTTTTAGCCTGTGGATACAAATGCAGATTTCCTTAATGTAGGTTGTGCATTTTAATTACATCATGTTATTTTTATTATTATTTATTTATTTATTTTATTTTACATTCAAATATGATTGCTAGTAGGTAAAGAATAGTTCACCTATAATTGATATTCCCAATTAATTTCTCACCTCTGATTGAATGCCTTTGTTTGTTTGCCTTTTTTGACTATAACAAAACATTTTTGCAGGATATATATGGTGAACTTATATGCATAGATACAGTCGTAGTGCTTGACACATGCACACACCAGTAGATGTACTAAAAAGGAAATAATTACAATCATGATGTTGATTGCTGATGTCAGTATATATGTTTTAGAGGAATGTTTTGTTTTTCACCCAAAATGAACTATATTGTTTCAGAAGAGATTTATTACCTGACTCTTATATATTGTTCTGTTTTTTGTTTGTTTTTGTTATTTTCAGGTTCAATGGTGCGTGTTCTTCTAATGGCCGCCTTCCCACTGGAGGTTTTGATCCACAGCAATTTAAAAGGTAAACAGCTTTGAAAGTCAGTTCAAATGGTTAGCTAATAGTATTCTAAAAAGCCTACAACTCTGTCACCAGTTTCTTTACCAAAAAGTACCCATAAAAGTATCTCTCAATAGCATATCATTGTAGCTCAAATGTTTAGTTGTACAAATATCAGATTTTTGGAAATCTAAAACTAGTCAAACACTCAAATGTTCATGCTTTTTATAGGAGGACAAAGCAAAACGGACATCGGCGCAGAGTGAAGAACTGCCCTTCATAAGGACACTATGACAGCCATATATAGTAAGTGAAGACTTTCTGTGTATCTAAAATTGCATACAGCACAAGTAACTTACTTTGCAACCATTACAATAGGTTGCAAAGTAAGTTACCAATACAAATAGGTGATGATGCATTGTAGTGGTTGGTCTCAGACAAAGAAGGTCAACAGATTTATGAATGCTGGAGGGTAAGGAGAGACGACCAAAAGGGGTGTTAGCATTACTGTAATGTGAACTGGATAGACTTTCCATCTAGGAAAAAAAAAGAGGTAAAATTATGTGTAAAATATATCTGTATTAATATCTGTATCTATATAAACAGAAATATCTGTTTGCTAAATGAAGCTAGCTAACATAAATCATATTTTTATTTTAACTCTGATAAAAGTAATAGAACTGTGACTTTTGTTTGTTACAGTGGCGGTAAGGAAGAGGTTTCCCAATTTGTGCAGAAGGGCTTTGAGGATTGCAGTGAAAGCTGGGGGAACTGAGACTGCTGGAAAAGGAAAAGAAATTACATTTTAAGTATGTTGACTTATGTTCATACAATCACACACACATATACACACACATATGTGTGTGTATATATATACACACACACATATATGTGTATGTGTGTGTTTCTTTTAGAATGTTTAAGTATGTAATGAGAATAAAATTATAAAATGAATATTCCTTGCTTGATTTATATGCATGTTTTAAACATCAAATAAAGATTTCTTTCAGCTATTACATGTGAATGTGGTTTCTTAGAAATATATGAAGGGTTAATTTTATATATTTTTGAATGATTTTAAATAAGTTTAAATTGTATTTTGAAATATATTTTATAAATATATTTCAAAATATAAAAAAACAGCCAAAAAATATATGTGTTAAAACACATTTCAAAATATATTATAAATATATTTTTTAAATATATTTTAAAATACATTTTGAAATATATTTCAAAATATACAAAAAATGGCCAAAAAATATATGTGCTAAAATATATTTTAGCACATATATTTTTTGGCCATTTTTTGTATATTTTGAAATATATTTCAAAATGTATTTTAAAATATATTTTTTTACCGTATGGGTCAGTAGCCAATTCTGAATTATAACTAACATTAAAAACATGTTTAAGGAGGAGAGAGAGCAAATAAATTCGATTAACAGCTGATCTTTGGGTTTCTGTTCAGTAATCAGCGTGACCTGCGTATAAACGCATAAAAGAGAAAACGTTGGTGTTTCCGTCATGTAGTAACTGCTGGCTTTAACTGTACAAAGGTTGTTCGACACTATGAAACACATACAGACTTCATGATGTTCGGCTAATATTTTTATTGTGAATATTAATCATGAGGGTGACCTGTACACCACGGAGCAAGATCAGCATCTCTCCACGATATCTTCAGATCTCTGAATTAACACAGAATTTCCCAGCTGACTATCTAACTGTCATCTACGAATATGTCACGGGTCATATCAATATGATTTTACAGAAAAGCATCCTTAATACTGCCAACTATTCCAGAGACGTGGAAATCTACAGCATAAAGAACACAAAAATATAGCAGTCTAACGAAACACTGTAACAGAGATGAACCGTCAGTTTGTCGCAGATCAAAGTGGAATGAAAGTGATTGGTTGAACAGGTGTTCGTGATCTGTGTTATCTGCATTTTCATCAGTGTAAGAGACTCAGCAGCAGATTAGACTAACAGTTATACATTTAATAAATTACCAAATGAATCCACGATCGAACCTGTTCCGACAATTTGAGTTTGTATTCCCTCAGCTGCAGACTCGCTGCTGTTTAAATGTTTGAGAGGAAGATTAGATATAAAGCAAACATCAAACATAGACTCAGTCTGCGGTCACATTTGATATGAGGCCAGCACGGATATTGGCTGTGTCCTGTTTTAAGATCATACATGTAAAATTGTTGTCTGACCTCCGTCGATCCAGCCGCTCAGAGTCCGTGGTTACCATGGTTACTGCATAAGCAGCTATAATGTAAACATTACGCAGCATGGGTGTTTATGTTTTTCATTGCAAAAGAACTGTCTGAATGGTTAACTGACGTTAACTTGGATAAATTATAGTTAAGGAGTATCACAGATAACGCCCATGTGAGCTGCTGAAATCAGTAGGCTATTACTGAAATACACGTGCTATATCATAAACTACGATATAAATAGGGAGGTCCTATTAACATGTTTAGTTTTAAAGGACACCTTCCTGCCTTTAGTCTCATTCATGAGCAGTATTAGTTTTCTTCTAACATCCAGAAGTCTGCACGATGGTGTTTCATAGTTTGTAACAAACCTTTTACAGTTAAACATAACATGACCGAAAAAGTAAAAAAAAAAAAAAAAAAAAGAGAGAGAGAGAGAGAGAGAGAGAGAAATCACACAAATTATATGTTAAGCTCATTTATTTTTAGTTAAGTAAACTCTAAAAATTCTAACATAGCTGGTGCTTAGAATACAGTTAAATAACTATTAAAAACAGATGATATAATATTTCTGTCCAGGTTGCAGTCTTCATCTTGAACATGCTGTTGCAAACTCTGCTCCTCTCGGTGGAAATGCGCCTTCTCTTTCCTCTTTGTATAAAAACATTTTAAAAGTCAGTTTAATCTCAAAATTCACTGTTAAATCCGAAACACACCAGATAAAGAAAAGCGAATAGTTCAGTCTAACACATGTGCCAGTGAACATTAAACGTCTGTAAAACTCTGCAGTTATGAAACATAACTTTAATTTGAGCCAAACCGATTTGCTCAGTTGTAAATAAAACAGCGAAGTAAACGTGACCCGACAGACAAAACCTGAGTGAATTAAGTCCAGCGTTTAACCACTGAGAGCTAAAACTCAGGTGAGGTTTCAAAGCTGTGTGCAGGTGATTGGACATCAGCTGCCGATAAAGTGGGTTCGCCTATAAAGTCCTCTGTAAGGAAACAAGCTCCAGCAGCTCTGCGCTCGGGAAAAATACTATATTTACTTATGTTGTGCAGAAAAATGCGCTGACATTGCGTTATATCAAGCACCGGCTGCCCAGTTAAACTGTGACTATCACCAGGTAACGTGGGCGTGTTTCTTGAATTAGCAGCAGGTGTTAAACAGCTGACAGGTGAGGAGGACGCATGCAGGTAAACTGAGGGCCTGCTGAGCTGATCGCTGGTGTCCTGAGAAACATGTCAGCTCGTTCTTTATGTTACAGAAGCACAGAGACACAAGACCAGGCGGAAAGAGACGATCGTTCGGTGAAAATGCGAATCTGTGAATGCAACATGTGGAACACGGAGAGTGGAATATGTAAACAAACCGGTTGACGTAACCCCCTCGGTGCACTCTGCATGCTGACTGTTAGCAGAGCTACTGAAATCTCTGAAAACATCTGAGCACTTTTGCAAACATGTTCTACGTTGACAACCTGACCAGACATGTGAAGATTACGGCGCGACATTCGCGGCTAAAACACTGTTAAAAGTGTAGTTGGTGACAGAAAAACGGGGTATTTTAAAACTACACCACCACCATTGCTGCCTGTGATTTGAAACGCATTCTGGGATACCTGGCTGCCTCAAGTCTACAGAAGCAATCGATTATCTAGGATCGACCTGTTTTGACTTACATTGCACGGCAACCAATCAAATGTTAGAGAAGCTGCATGGGCAGCGTTAACCCCGCCCCCTGGGTTTGATGGGTGAGGCTGACAGATAAAATTAATTCATGATGAGAGCCAGGCGCCAGGACTGCCAAAATGAAATAAATAAATATATCATGAAATAATTAATTAAATGTGTCAATAATTAATTAAAATGTGAAATACACAAATAATTAATTAAATGTGTCAATAATTAATTAATTAAATGTGTCAATAATTAATTAAAATGTGAAATACATAAATAATTAATTAAATGTGTCAATAATTAATTAATTACATGTGTCATAACTATGTATTTAATTAATTAATTCCCATTTTAATTAATTATTGCCACATTTAATTAATTATTTAATGGTGTATTTAAGTAATTCATTATGGCAGTCCTGGCGTTCCATAGCATCCAGGGCTGGACTGGGACAAAACAATCGTCCCGGGCATTTTGACTAGAGACCGGCCCACCATTATAGGAAAAATCATAAAGCCTTTGAATGAAAACAAACACTGTTGTGACAGTGATGTACACTGTTCTGATGGTATATATGTATCAATCTATCAATCGTTTGTTGTAAGACTCAGATAATTATTTTTTTTTAAAGCGAGACATTTTAAATGAGATTAATAAAGAAAAGTATTTCCTTGTGCCCCCCTTTCACTGTTAATGCCCTACCTGGCCCCCTGGCAACACTTTGCTAGACCCGCCCCTGCACAGTTACCAGCTGTCAGCTACTTAGAAAAGGATGCTGGTGTTATTTGTCTCTCAGAAACAGTTCATAACTTCCCTTCAACTCATTCATGTCACCTAAAAGGTAAACCTGTTTCTCCATCACCTGTTCAGCTCTGATGATTCAGTAAGGACATCTCCTGGTTTCATCTTCATGTTTCCCTCTCACCAGATAACCAAACCGATATCATGACCAGCAGCTTTACAGCTGTGGCTCCAGCAAACATCAGCTGATACTAGAAATTAATATTAAATAAATTCTAACAACAGCTGATCAAGCTTAAACGTGCTGCTGTTGTTTAACGCGACCTCCGCTGGTTTCCTATTTCTGGCGCAAAGTGGGCAATAAATAAACAAGAGAGAAAAGCCGATCAGCTGATCATTGATCAGTTTCGTGATTGAAGTAGAAACGGGAGAGGAGAGAATGAGAGAAGAAGAGGCAGCTGTGCAGCTTCAGCTTTGTGTCTTTTTCATTGTAGCTGAAGTCCGGGACAAACTGTGTTCCTTTTCACCTCAGTACGAAACGCGTAATATTTTCTCTGAATACGAGACGATTCTGTTTTTTAGGGGACGGTTGGCAACTCTAATAATTAACCGTATGAACAAAATAAAGTTCAACATCAGTAACATAGCACCCACCCAGCTGTATAGAAACTCCGTCATGCTAGCTAGCACGCAGTACGAAAATGTCAGCATACCGAAAATAAACTCCACCTAAACTTGGTTTATATCTGACCCAGATAGACTGCAGGTCATAACTTCTTACCTGAAGTTCAGTTCACCTGACACGCGGACCGGCGGCCGCTTCGGGTCTCTCCTCTTGCCTCCCTTTTCCTTCATCCACCTGCTGGCCTCCACCACTTGCTAATGTTATTGAATCTGTGGAAGCTCCGCGATATCCACCACACGAAGTAACGAGTAACGAGCCTATCTAAATCCCAGTAACGAGTTACGTGTTCCTGGTTTTGGCATAATAACTAGTTACCGTGCTCGTTACCACAATAATAACGTAGTTACTGTAACGCGTTACTTAATAACGCGTTAGTCCCAACACTGGCTATCAGTCATGCCTGTTAGAATCATTGCATAGATTTTATTTTACTGTTTAGTATATGGGGTAAATGTAAACGTACTAATTTTTTATATACTTGATTATATTTTGCTCAGTATTAAGCATAATTACATATCAGCAAAATGACACATGGCTATGGTTCTGTGTTCAGTCACATATAATGATGGTTTTGTTGGTGAGTTCTTATCTTCTCGCATTTCTGCAGTCACCCACTAATCTACCGAAGTTGAAACTGGATCGTGTATAAGCACAGAAAACTCAGACATCTGAAACATTTTTACTACTGAAACTAATTTTTAACATATTGTTCAAACTTATATTTTCATTTACCTTGGCTATGGAATAATCCTTTAATTCTTAATTATTTGAAAACAGCACTCTGATCATAAAGCTAGATGGTTTCACAACTTCACAACTGAAAGTTTACTCACTTTCAATTGTGATGGCAAGACTTCTGCTTCTCTCTACCTCACATCACCTGACAAGGTAGTGTATAGAAACACAGATAGTGTATGAAATATGCTTAGTGGATGATGGGAATCCCCCACCCCACCCAGCAGCCTAAAGGATATTTCCAGACTGCCTAATCCAGACCTCCCATTTTTTAGTTATTCTTTGTATTTTGGTGTTGTGATGGTGTCACAAATTCAGAAATAATCCACTTTGAACTTCTGTTTCCGCTGTTCATACATCATAGTTTGGATTAAAATAGATGTTTTTATAATATTAAAAACATTTGAAAGAGCCTTACTTTCTATATTACCTGACTGCTAATTTTCACAACACCTAAAAGTACTACAGTGATTCAAAATGATGCCTATTGCTTTGGATCTGCAGAAAGTTAGGCCTAACTCACACAGTTATGAACATTAAACTCAATGAATGAAATTTGTTCAGTATTTCTTTGGTTTGGTTTTACAGAAAAAAGAATTTTAAAAAAGTAATGTAAAGTGAATTCAAAGAAACAGTGAAGACTGTAATAATTAAGAATTTCTGTTTGAACACATTATCTACTGTTCCCTGATTCAAAGCACAAGGAGTTGATTTCTGGGTAGTGATGAGGGCAATAGTAAAGAGGCATTTACGGGCAAACACATTTTTACTTTATTTTGTTTCTTGGTTTAGTTACATCACAGATATGTGAGTAATGTTGCAATCTGAAAATATAACACTGCTTGTTTGGGCTGACTTACTCGTAAACTGCTGCTAAAACAGTAGAGACCTCATTTTAGTCACTATTCTGTCACTTTGACTATGTTGGCATTCCTGGAGCCAGACTTCAGTATTTGAAATGTAACAATAAACTTAATAGATTTTCTAAACCAGGGGTAGAATAAGGCATAGACGATAGGGTTGAGGCACGAATTAAAATAGAAAAGACATAGAACAAATGCAGAAGATGATCCGTTGAGGAAGGCATTCTGGCCTGTGAGTGTGACACAATAAAATGGTAAGGTGCATGACAAGAATGCAATTACAACAATACCAAGAGTCCTGGCTGCTTTCATCTCTGATTTCTTTGGATTTCCCTTCCTTGAACACTGGTATGTGACACCTGCAGTATGAGACCGCATGGCCCGAACCTGAGACACAACCACTACAAATATTCTCAAATACAGAACTATAATGACAGTAATAGGAAGTAGGAAGTTCAAAGCAAGATCTGCAACATATTCAATAAAGTTAATATGGACAACACACTCTCCCACACAAGAATTAAACCTGCTTTGCTGTTTCAAGTTGTCCTTTAAGAGGTAACTACCAGCAAGGGCAGAAAAGCTCCAACACAGTGAAACACAGGTCTGAACTCTTTTTGCAGTGACTTTGATGGGATAATGCAGAGGATCACAAATGGCCACATAACGGTCAACTGATATCAGTACCATGGTTCCTATTGAGGAAGAGGTGTTAATTGTGCCAATAACATAATACAGAATACACATGAATTCACCAAAATACCAGCAGCCGTCTATAAACATTATGTAAAAGAGCAAATAGAGACCCACAAAGAAATCGGAGACAGCCAGAGAGAGGAGGAGGAAGTTGGTGGGAGTATGGAGCTGCCTAGAGAAATAAGAAAGAAAGCACTTATTTGCAGCATAAATTCATAGTTGTTTTGTTTTGAAGTTTTTCCTTAAAAACAGCTATTAATCTTTTAACTTTACAAAATATGTGGCTACTTGAAGTGGGAGATGGAGACGATGACCAGCAGGTTAAGAGTTGCAGTGAGCACAGAGATAGAAGATATTATCATGTAAATGAGCATGGAAACTGAGACAGGACGCAGAGCCTTTCTGCAAGAGGAGTTGAGCAGATGTGGAAAGCAGAATTCAACCCCCTCCATCATCATCACAGGAGGTGAGCTGATTAGGTTTATCTTGTTCTTTTACTCCTCCCAACATGTTCTCTTCATTAAAAAAGGTCCCTCCTTCCACATATTGAGCCCTATGTACATTTGCTCCATAAGGGTTCACAGACCAATTTTAGTATCTGTAATGGACAATGGTGTGAAAAAATGTTTGCCTCCTTCCTGAATTCCTTTTTTTTTTTTGGTATATTTGTCACACCTAAATGTTTCAGACCATCAAACAAATTAAAATATCAGACAAAGATTACACAAGAAAACAAAATAAAGTTTCATAATGAAGGGCTTTATTATTAGGGGGCAAAAAATCAAATTCCAATCAAGCGTGTTGGAGGAATTTTGGCCCACCCATCTTTGCAGAATTGCTGTAATTCAGGAGTAATTGGAGGGTTTTGAGATAAGATAAGATAAGATACGATACGATAAGATAAGATAACTTTTATTAGTCCCACACGTGGGAAATTTGTTTTGTCACAGCAGAAAGTGGACAGTGCAAAGTTATATAGCAAAAATTAGAGAACACTGGAATACAATAAGAACATAAATAAAGATACTGTACACAACTGTACAGAATAGAATAGAATAGAATAGAATAAAATACTATATACAATAGAATCAAATCAAATAATATATACAATAGGATAAAAATAGAATACAAATGCTATATACAACTGAGTAAAAATACAACTTTGTCATAAAAAGAGTATTGCACTTAGTCTTATTGCACATGTGTGGGTTTGTGTGTGTTTGATCAGCTGCAAAAGTCTTTGTGATCGGGGCGATCGTGGCTCAAGAGTTGGCAGTTTGTCTTGTGATCAGAAGGTTGCTGCAGTCTCTGTCGTTGTGTCCTTGGGCAAGACACTTCACACGTTGCCTACTGGTGGTGGTCAGAGGGCCCGGTGGCGCCAGTGTCCGGCAGCCTCGCCTCTGTCAGTGTGCCCCAGGGCAGCTGTGGCTACAATGTAGCTTGCCACCAGCAAGACAGCAGTAGGGAGGTAAGACCTGCGAAATCTCTCCGTCCGACATTGAGGGTGCCGCAGCCTGCCACTGAAAGAGCTGCTCAGTACTGTCAAAGTCTCCTGCATGGGGTGGGAGATGTTGTCCAACAGGGATGACAGCTTAGCCACCATTCTCCTATCACTCACCACCTCCACTGGGTCCAGAGGGCATCCTAGAACAGAGCTGGCATTGGAGGATGTTTGTGCCTGCGGAAGTCTACCACCAGCTCCTTGGTTTTATTAGTGCCACTCCAAAGTCTTTGGTTTGTTTTCTCAAGGCATTAAGAGATGGTGTTTTTTGGACCATTGTCCTGCTGCAGAACCCAAGTGCGCTTCAGCTTGAGGTCACAAACAGATGGCTGGACATTGGAACGTGGGTTGTACTCAGTAGTTGAGAGGAGGCGGTAGAAATACTTAGCAGGACTGTCAGAAAAACTGATGACCGCACTGGTACAGGGAATTCCACAGTACTTGTCCTTTATTGCACACTCTCTTCATCAACCTTACAAGGCCCGGTTGAACGGCTGCTGCTTATCATACATGAAGCACAGTGTCCCTACAACCCATAACAATGCAAATTGTTAGAAAGGTAAAAGATATAAGGTCCATCTCGGTCCATACACTCACGTGCAAGCACATTGCTCTCATACTCCACAGAGGGCAGTGGCGCATACTTGCGACATCACTAACTCATACCTTATGGTGTCTTAAAGAGACACCACACAATTGTGACTGTTACAACATTCTTGTCACAAGCTGTGTGTGAATTATTTAGGACCCAAGATGCAGCAGCTCTGGTGCAAGTGAGTTTATTAACCAAATGTGGATACAACAGAGATGGCGAGGTTGAACATGAAACTAAGAAAATCTAAACTGGGAAAAACTAACAGAAACTAACTTGAAACAGAGATGCAGGGAGGCACTGGGAAATACACAGAACGACGGACAGAGAGACGCAGATGAACCAGCAACGAGGACGAGGTACCACACACTATATGACATCACCCTACCTGACACCCTAAACCATTTCTTCGCCCGCTTTGACCAAGAAAACAGGGACACCGTCACCCATCCTGCCATCACAGAGAGGGACGACGCTCCCATCCAGCTGGAGCAGCACCAGGTCAGAGCCACACTGCGCAGAGTCAACGTGAGGAAAGCAGCTGGTCCTGACGGTGTAGCCGGTAGAGTGCTTAAAGCATGTGCAGACCAACTAGCAGAGGTTTTCACCACCATCTTCAACCTCTCACTGCTACAGTCTGTAGTACCATCCTGCCTTAAGTCAGCCACCATCGTTCCAGTGCCCAAGAAGAACACAGTGAGCTGCTTGAATGACTATCGTCCAGTTGCTTTAACACCCATAATTGCCAAATGTTTCGAACAGCTCATCATGTCACACATTAAAGCTGCCATCCCTGCAAACCTCGATCCACACCAGTTTGCATACAGGGCAAACAGGTCGACAGAGGATGCCATAATAACAGCTCTTCACACAGCCCTCACACACCTGGACTGTAGTAACACCTATGTGAGAATGCTATTTGTGGACTTCAGCTCTGCCTTCAATACAGTTCAACCCCACAAACTGGTTAATAAACTAAGCAACTTAGGACTCAGCAGCTCACTGTGCAGCTGGATACTGGACTTCCTGAGCAACAGACCCCAGAACGTAAGAATGGGAGAGCACACCTCCTCCACCCTCATTCTGAATGTGGGTGTCCCACAGGGGTGTGTCCTCAGTCCCCTCTTATACTCACTTTTCACCCATGACTGTTCACCAATCCACACCAGTAACACCATTATAAAATTTGCTGATGACACCACTGTCATAGGACTGATCGACAACAACGATGATTCAGCCTACAGAGAGGAGGTTCAGCATCTGAAGCAATGGTGTGACGACAACAACCTGCATCTGAACACAGCCAAGACCAAGGAGATGGTAATCGACTTCAGAAGAACAAAGCGATCTGAGCACTCTACCCTCTACATTGATGGGGAGGAGGTAGAACGGGTAGAAAGCTTTAAGTTCCTCGGAGTCCACATCTCGGTCGACCTTACCTGGTCCACAAACATCTCCCACCAGGTAGGGAAAGCACAACAAAGGCTGTACTTCCTCAGGAAACTACGTCAGGCCCAGTTACCCCAAAGACTACTAGTAAACTTCTACCGCTCCACCATTGAGAGCCTTCTGACTTACTGCTGCACACTCTGGTTCAACTGCTGCACTGCGGAGGACAAGAGGAAACTGCAGCGGGTGGTGAGGGCAGCAGAGCGGGCAATCGGCACTTCACTAACTCCCCTCAGAGACATCTATACTGGCAGACTTCAGCAGAAAGCCAGCATCATCGTTAAAGACCCCTCGCACCCTGGACACTCACTTTTTTCCCCCCTTCCCTCTGGTAAACGGTACAGGTCCATCAGGTCGAAGACAAACAGACTCAACAGAAGTTTTTACCCACAGGCTGTCAAACATGCCCTACCTCCACCCTGATTGGAGGATAACTGCACTGCCAACACTCATGGACATTACACCTTATTTATAAATCGTATTTCTGTTTATACTTCAATGCAAACAACACCCTTACCACTTTAAACTGTATTTATTATAACATTATTTAGTATAGTTCCAACAGCACCCCCCCCCCCCCTCAATGTGCAATATCACTGATCACACTGCACCTCTCAATGCACCTGCTAGTTAGATGGCATGTATGTGTATGTATATAGATGTAAGCGTGTATGTGGAAATATGTGTGTGTATGCATGTACGGATGCAGATATGTATATATACATATATGTATGTATGTGCGTGTATGTTTGCAGGTGTATGTATAACTTGTACATATCTTTCTTGTGTAAATGTAAATTTGTCATTGTGTAAATACTTACGCTATTGTGTACTCCACACACATGGAGAGATGCCAAACTGCCTTTCACTGTTCTTGTAACAGTGACAATAAAAAGCTATTCTATTCTAAATACACACACCAGGAATCAAGGGATGGGAAACAGGAGGGGAACACACCTGGAAGACATCACAGCTGACAAGGCAGGGGAACGTAAACAGAACGCACTGACATCAGACAGGGACCTTCAAAGTAACACAGGAACACATACATGCAAAGACACAGACTAAGAAATGCGAACTAAACACAGAGACCTTACTACACAAAAGGGGACACACAGGCAGGGATAACACCAACAGAGGGAACACAACTAAACCCTGGGAAACCAAACCACAACAGTCATAATACATAAAACTATCAAAAGTAAAAGTACAACGACCAAAAACACTGGGTCACTGACCCAGGACCATGACAATTCTCCTTCAGGGTGTTTTGGTAGGCAGCAAATTCCATGGTTCCATTTACCACAGCAAGTCTTCCTGTCTGAGTCATTTTGACCCAGCATTTTCAGTTTCTTGTATTTTGGTATTTTTCTGTATTATGATTCATGTTCTGATTCTTTAGTTGTGCTGTTTTGATTATTATTATTCTAGGTTTAGGTCAGTGTCAAGTCTTTCCAGTGTTCAGTTCCTAGTTTTACATTTGAGATTTTTGTAAGTGTTTATTTTCATGAAGTGTTCTTCGAGCATTAAAATCCCCAATTGATCTCCCTATCACCACGATATTTTACTTTTGGTATGATGTTCCTTTTCTGAAATGATCCGTTACTTTTAAGCTAGATGTAATGGGACACACACCTTCTAGAAAATTCCACTTTCATCTTGTCAGTTAACAGAGTACTTTCCCAAGCCTTTGGGAATCATCAAAATGTTATCTTATCTATTTTGCCTTATCTAACTCTGCCATGCAGGCCATCTCTTCCTTATGGTGGAGTCATGAATACTGACCTAAACTGAGGCAAGTGAAGCCTGCAGTTCTTTGTGTTGTTCTGGGGTATGTCCGTGAAGGTTCTTAGTCATCCAGGTCATCGTAGTCTAAGGAGCTTGGAAAGAAAAGTGTCTGGACTTCTTTAAGTTGCTTGAAGACATTCAATTCAATTCAATTCAATTTTATTTATATAGCGCCAAATCACAGCAAAAGTCACCTCAAGACATCTAAGGAGCTGGGAAAGACTTGGCGGTCCATCTGCATCTAAAGGATAATGGTCACTCTTTAGAGGATACCAATGTTCACATTTTAGACAGAGTAGACAGATGGGTTGAAAGAGGAATGAAAGAACCATCTATGTCCACTGTGAACAACCACCTTTGAACAGAGGCGGTGATTTATGACACCAACTGTCTGCCAGCTATAATCCAGTTTTGAGATCCTTTCCCAAATGCCTTAACACCCACTCACATCCTGGGCCTTTAGACCTCAGGAAATTATATGGGTGGAGCTAGGTTTCACAGCAGGTTCACATGCAACCTTAGCTGATTGTGATCTATACCCGTTTTCACACCTTGGCTCATGTGATTCGGTAGAGGCTCTTTAGAGGGGTCCATGTCCCCTTGGGGGACACTCCCATAAGGCTTAAATCTGGGACTACACCATTTGACCTTAGAATTGAAAAAGTGCTCTGGGGCCTCTGGATGTCTGGGGCTTGGATCTCCTCCATGCCTGCTTCATGCCCTGGGGGACGAGGCTATGGCTTCTCACACCCTATAGCAGATTGTTACATGGTGAAACCTTTACAATACAAGTGCGCTCATGCATACAGGTGTGCACACAGGTGTACACACGGGTGCTCACGCAGACAAACGATCAACTTGGTAATGTAAATCCACTGGGCATATTCCTTGGCCTTCAGACAATAATTTTGATGGCTAAAGAACCAAAAGGGACAGGAAAAAAAAATGAAGAAGCTTCTCACATGAGCGGTGTCTTCAAGCAACTTAAAGGAGTCCAGACACTTTTCTTTCCAAGCTCCTTAGAGTCTATGGTCATGGCAAATTCTCATTCGCATGACCAAAACCCACTGATCAATGGCCATGAGTACCATTCACAGAGAGTTGGGGAATGGCTGCAATCACAGCATTGTAAGATGGCGAAAGATGTACCCTTAGGCCCCCTCCTCCATTCAGAGATGGTCTTTCCCTTTTCGTGTAAATGGCCTCCTTGACTCCGTGCTCAAATCAGCGTTCCTCCCTGTCCAGGATGTGTACATCCTCATTGAAAGAGTGTCCACTGGCCTGTAGGTGTAAATAGACTGCAGAGTCCTGGCCTGACGAGGTAGCTCTTCTGTGTTGTGCCATCTGCTTCGCCAAAGGTTGTTTGGTTTCCCCGATGTATAAATCCTGGTAATCCTCCTGGCACTTAACAGTGTACACTATGGCTGTATCCCAATTCAGGGTCTGCAGCCTTAAAGGCCGCATTTTAAGGCCGATTACGTCACAGCGACGCGCCAAAGGCTGTCCAAATTCAAAGGCTGCTCGAAATGCGGCTCTGATGCGTCCTTCATTTCCCTGAATTTTAAGGACGTGGCGGTGTAGACTTCGTGGCCCAACATATCCCACAATTGTCTGTGAAGGTTCTCAGTCATCCAGGTCATCGTAGTCAAAGGAGTTTGCAAAGAAAAGCGTCTGGACTTCTTTAAGTTGCTTGAAGACGTTTCACCTCTCATCCGAGAAGCTTCTTCAGTTCTAAGATCAAATGGCCGAGAGTCCCAGATTTAAACCCAGTGGGAGTATCCCACAATTCATAGCGCGGCAGTCGGCATGGATAATTTTGCCGCAGACAGCAGAAGCGGAGCCGCCGAAGAGTAAACTGTTAAAGGTAAGTACTGAATAATATGTCACTTATTTATGTGCAAATGTTGAATAATGGAGAACATTAAAACATTACTGTTGGCCACATGTCGGCAAAGTTATGTGACATTAGCGATGTTTGTACTTTCAGCGTTAACTTGATTTTAAAGCCTTTCAAATATACGCCGTTTAATAGTCGACCTTAATCTTACAGAGAATGTGACGATTTCATGGATAATTAAAGTCAGTCATATATCCACAAACACAACAAGCTGAAAGTCAGTGATGCTGCTCGGTTTGCAGTCCTGAATATCACGGCACAAGCAGGATTCACTGCACTGTTAATGTTAGCTATGTTATATTGCTGCCTCTGTTCGGTGGTGTCGAGCCAAACGGACTTTAACGTGTGTTTGAACGAGCTGACGGTTCACTCGTTAAGCTGAAAGAAAGATGCTTTAATCACAGGAGTCACACATGTGTCCACTGGACCATCTGGGAACTCTTCTTGTTTAGCACTCGTAATAACACAAACACTAAATCCTCCTTCTCTTGTGCTGTTTTGTAGCAGTGTATACACCTGAGACTGTAACCTGTCTGTCTGTCCTGCACTCTCTCTCTGTTTCTTTCTCTCTGATTGTGGAATAAAAGTATGAACATGTATTTATAAGTTACACTTGTGTTTGAATCCTGCAGCTTATCACACATTTGATTTCCATGTGTGACAACTGCAAGTGTCCAGAGTGAGGACAGACTGAAGGACCCACTGCTGCACATCATCTGTGAGGCTTTGCACCCCTGATGATCCACCAGGACAAACTCAGCAGTGTGTGAGGAAGAGGAGGAGGAAGAGCCAGCAGCAGCTGAGAGATGGAGAGAATAGACAGACTGTTCCCTGTTTGTGAAGGACTGCTAGAAAAGTTTAACATAACTAATTGTCTGTCCTGAATCAGTCTTATTAGGTAATGTTCAAATAATTTTATCATCCCAGTGTTTTCAGTGTGGGAGAAAGTACTCAGGGCCTTCAAGTTACACACTATGAAAGGCAGCAACAAGTTTAATATTCAGAAACCTAAAGTATGTATCAGCAGCAGAATGGAGCTAAAAATAAATGTTTGTTTCAGTTCTATGAAGCTTTGAGTATTTTGGATTAGTAGTACTGCTGTGTTTGTTGCATCATATTGCTGTAATTGTTTATATGCTTTACATATTCTGAGGTAAGTTGATCTATAGTGTTACATCATATTCTATAAGGATGTTATGTGTTTGTATACTTTCTGCCGAGTTTGACCCATTTAGCAGAAGTCAGCCTGTTTAAGGCTCTGATATCTATTCTGTATGACTTACAGCAGTTATGACATGGTCTGATTTTCTCACCCAATAAAGGAATATTTCATATATCAGTCTACTCTTCATTTTATCAGAAACAGTTTTCACAGCTCATACATTTACTTTTTACACATATATATAAGCATTGAGCCAAATTTAGTAATGCCAACAAATTAAACGAACAATATTTGTCTCTTATATATAATACACCTATATATACACTGTCAAAGATACTTGTCTTTGAGTGAAGGTTTAAGGTGATAGGAAATATAAATAACTCCAACTTGAATCTTTACTGGAGCTCAGTATTTGACACAGAGTTCACTCACATGAATTTCACTCACATGTGCTGTACCTGCATATGTGATGTGACAATAAAAGTGATTTGATTTGAGACTTCAAACTCACTGCTGTAATAACTAATAATGATTAATATAATAACTATAATATTGGACATATCATATTTACACTGACTTTAGTCTCATGAACAACATAATGTAATTGTTATTTACTAGTTAATCTTAAAATGACTGTTCAGTACAGATATGAAGCCCAACAACCATGTTTTACAGTCCTGTGGTCTCAGCCTCAGATACTTATTAAATCACACAAAGCTCGTGTAGAAACAAACAAACAAATGAACAAAATATGTTCTCCTTCATTTATGTCAACCACACGTTTCCTGCTATCATGTTTGCTAGGCAACCTGGGCAGCGCGACGGAGGCTAGACCGTCCCATTTCACAAGCCTCGCACTTCTGGCCTTAGCGGTCTTTGAGTACGCGGCCCTTGAGGACCGTTGAGGCTGCGTACTTTAAGGCTGCAGAGCCTGAATTGGGATACAGCCTATGTTACTCTGTTACTCCTGACACGTACGGGATCACTACAGGTTTTCGCACAGGCAGCGGTTGTCCTTCTCTCCTGGATCGGCTGGAGCTTTCTTTTGGCGCCTTCCCAGCTTTGACAAAAGTCCAGCTGGGATAACCACATTTACTCAGGGCCTTCTTGATGTGCTGTTCTTCTGCCTCTCTGGCCGCTGTGTCAGTGGGGATGGTGTTCACTCTGTGTTGTAGAGTCCTGATGATGCCCAGTTTGTGCTCCGGTGGATGATGAGAGTCAAACCTTAAATACTGATCCCTATGCGTTCAGAGCTGCCTACCAGCGGGTTGAGGATCGAAGCCAGAAACTTGGAGATGTTATAGGTGACTGAGTTGATCATACAGACAATCGGTCTTAAAGGTGTACCCTGTTTATGTATCTTCGGTAAACCATACAGGCTTGGTGTAGATTCCCCTGGGTACAGCCTGTGGTATGAGGTCCGGTCAATAGCCTTGTCTTGATAGCCTGCTTTAGACAGTCTATCACCCTCTTCCTGTAACCACTTCCTTGGTCTCGTTTCAGGGGCTCATAAGTATTTTCATCACTGAATAGTGACAAAATTTTCTCATGATAGTCTTTCTGGTTTAGCAATACTGTGCACCTACCCTTGTATGTCGGAAGGATGATAATGTTGTTGTCATTACTAAGTGATGTGAGTGCCTTCCTCTCCTCCATGGTGATGTTGGATGCTGGGGGCTTTGCATTGCTGCATACATGCATCAAGAAGATATTGGGATGACACTTACTACAGGTGTAGTTTCTGGCTCTTGGGGAGAACACGGGGGGGGCTGAGATGTGTTGAGCGGTCTGGCCCCCATGCGCATGTGCATCAACACAAGGGGAGTGGCTTTGGCCACGAGAGGCCAGTTTCTTCACAGCACTTTGCCAGCTTTGTTTTCAAAGATCCATTCACTCTTTCCACAGCACCTCCCGATTATGGGTGATCTGCACAGTGTGTTTGCAACCTAAACCCCAATCGCTCGCTAATTTTCTTCCATGCTGCACACTTCACCACAGCAATGCAAGCAGGCAGGAGGATGGTTTTCAGCAACGCTGCTACCCGGTCCGCATTTAGAATGGGCTTCCCATCAAATTTCAAAAATTTCCTATGTCTCCACAGGGCACCAAAATCATGCACCACACCAAACGCGTAGCAAGAATCAGTGTAGATAGTGATAGAACAACCCTCAGCAAGTTTACGCGCTTCTGTCAATGCCACAAGTTCCATGGTCTGCACTGACAAATGCTTGGCTATCAGCCACGATAGCCGATAGCCTTTCATTCACGAGAATCTCATGAACAGAACACACAGCAAAACCCACACAGTTTGTTGCTTCTGAAACATGTAAGGAGGAACCATCCACATACAACACCATATCAGAGTTCTCAAGAGGAATGTCTAGCAAGTGTAGAATTATAGGAATTATTTTATGGTTACTGTTCATAACCATCATCTTTATCATTGCATTAATTATCATTTCATCGAAGTGTTTATTGAAGCTGCTGGCATTATGTTATAATTTACATTATAGGGGTTATCATAATCAAATATTAACATGTTTATTACAGGTGCAGTTATAACTACTTTAAAATGATTGAGTTAAATATATGTATCATAACTCATAGGCTGAGTACATGGTTACAGTAAAATAGTAGCTGAGCAAAGGCCTGAATGTATTCAGCTTCTTGTGGTATTTGAGTTTGCTTAGTTACAGGTGACGGAAGGATGTCCAGTCCATGGTGACCTCAAAGGCCTTAGGTCATCACCATATTCGGAAGAGTATGCCACAAGGAGGAACCTCTGTGTTTGCATTTAATTCTTAAAATACATGAATGTTCTGTACATGCAAATTATGTGCTTGTAAACGCAAGAAGGGGCGTTACAATACCCTGATGTTATAAAAGCAATCTAGAGTGTATTTTGGGTAGAGATGTACAACTGTTTTGCAGTTTGCACCTCTCCACGCTGCGTGCATTCATTAAAAATCAATTGTTTGATTGACCTCTTCTGGACCATCATTGTTTTACTCTCGTCCTCAATTTCGAACCCGTAACATTTGGTGCATTGGCCGAGGGTTGAGGGAGAAAAGTTGGAGGTTCAGACTGAGAGGGTCCAAGGTGCTCAAACAGGCAGACACGAGTCAGTGGTCGAAGTGAGTGGACATAAGCCGGCTTATTCAAAGGTAAGGCACTACCTGTTGAATAATTTCCAAACAGTGCTGAATTGGTTCTGACAAAATTGAAAGTCTACTCACTGAAAATTACTGGTAAAGGTCTGTTTTGATTTTGGTGAAAATCTCATGAGAATTGAAGTTGAAGTAATGATAATGTAAGGTTAAGTGACAGTACTGATTAAAGGAAATGCAGTTGGACTGCTAAGGAAAGAGAATTTAAAGTAGTTGGACTACTGAATTTAGGATATAGGTCATTTGAAATCTGTATATGGTCATACAGTCATAATTGAATATAAAGCTGGGCTTGGACATCAATAAAGTCGGTTTGGTGGTTTCATAGGATGTCTTTAAAAACATAATTAAATTTCTGTAGAACGGAACTGTGGGAAGTTCTAAGAAAGTGCATTTCTCGGAGGTGACGCTCCCAATTTCCTGAGGACGCTCAGGATTTTCCGTTGGACGGGATAGTCCGATTGGCAATCGTGGAGAACTTGGGAACCTCCAAAATAGCTAGTGGTTGGACCACTTGACCGTTTGGAACGGTGTTTGCACTTTGTTTGGGTAATAAAGTTTGGACCTTGGGCGTTGGACGCTTTTAAATTGACTTAGGAACTTTAGCAATTAGACCAGACACAGGTTGGACCTGATACTGGGTCATTGATTATCAAAAACTTGGAGTTTGTCCCTTGGAGGGTTAATTCAAATTTTGTCTAAATTATGTAGGTTGTGCAATTTAAGGCCTTGTAAATATTATTTAATTTATCAGACGTCTCTGTGTTATAATTTCTATGTTTGTATATAGGCTCTGTCTGCCACGGGCACTGCAGCAGGCTGGTTATTTTGAGAGTGTGTCTGTGTCTATGTAAATGAGATGCCTGTGACTTATTTAGAGTGACATTTCCTGTTTACGAATGAGTGGCTAATGACTGACTGCAGAGCCAGGGTTTATGACGACTTCAATCCGTGTTTTAAGGGAAGAAATGCAGTTTATGTTTATTATATTTGTGTGACTGTTGTTGATTATGATAAGTATTTCATGATAACTGTAGAATATGAGTATGGGGTTTGCTTGACACGTGTCTGTACTAGGTAAAACTGTGTAAGACTGATAGGAAGTTTATAGAGACTGCTACACATGGCTGATGCCTGTATTTAAGACGCTGGAGTTGTTTATTACAATATTGTAAGTAAAGTTTTATTTCTTGCCATGACTGTATGACTTTTGCGGGGTTTTGAGATAGGATACATAAACTGTTGATACTTAAGACCGTTACCTGGGTTCTGACAAGTGAAATTGAATTTGAGATAATTTAATTAATAAAGATGTCTGTAAGCGATGTGTGTTTTGGGGTGTCGAAGTAAGATGTTTTAGGATTTTTAGATGGGTTTTGTTTCAGTTTGAGATAATATATACAGTTACATTTTCTGTGTGTGTGTTGTTGAGTGACAACATGCGCAGTTTAAATTGGGCGCTGTTCCTTCCTCTTTTTAGTTTCAAAACACAAAGGCTGTTAGATTAAAAATTACTGTGAGTAACGGTTTGACTTTTGACTAGGGAAATAATATGCTTACTTTTGGGTCTATGAAGATGAGAGGTTGAGTTTATTTTTCTGTTTAAAAACACATAAGTATATGCACTTAGTACACCCACTCAAGAAATGATTGTGTGATTGATGCTACAAAACTGACCTAAAGAATGGTGATGTGTGTGGAGAAGTCTTAGTTGTCCTGATGTGTGAAAGAGCGCTATTAAAATGTGTGTGAGTGAAATGAAGGCATATGGTTTTTTAGTAGAATTACTGATTATTTGTAGATTGTGAAATTAAAAGGAAGTCTCTGCAGAAGCTGTAGAAACAGGAAACCGTGTGTGTGTGTGTGGGACAGGAAATGCATGCCCATAAAAGGAACTGAGTGTGTACAGAAAGAACACAGAGAGATAGATGAGTTAACTCTAGGCACATGAAGCAAATGAAGCCTTTAAGGAAAATGCATATATTACTAATTATATGGTTTAGTGTGTCAATACAGGTGGGCGTCTTTCAACTTTGCAACTTTGAGTTCAGCAGCAGAAAAGTAGATTAAAAGAATTGGGAGAAAATAAGCCAGTCTTTGGCTCGAAATTGTGCAGCTTGAGCTCTTACTTTGTCCTTGACCCGAGAAGAAACGCAAAGGACAGTCAATTTCCTGATGAAGATCGATAGAACATCGTGGATGTGAAGAAGTAACGGAAGCTAAAAGACAGTGCACGCGAAAGCAGTAACACTGACAACGACTGATGAGTCCAGCAGCATGGAAGAAAGCACGTGATGCAACATGCATGCTGGTGAAGAACAGCGTGATATGTCTGTTTGAAGGCACTGACTGTCATATTTGCCAAGCTTGGAGCAATCTTGGAAGAAAAGACTGAAAAGATGACTGGAGAAGAAAACAGAGCAAATGAAAATAAGACTGAAGGAAGAGGAAATACTGAAAGATCAAAACAGAGAAGAAACAGACTGTGTTTGCGGGGGCTCTGAAGCCCGAACAGGACACTGTGAATGGAAAAGGACCAGTGAGAGATGAAGCTGGATGAGTTTGACTGCGAGAAGATAGGAGATGATTGGATTGAAATTGAACCCTGAACTCGGGATAGTTTAGGGATGTCCACCATATCACAACAAAGAGGTAAACAATACAAAAGGTAAAGATAATCAAAATAACTGACAATTATATTAATGAATAGAAAACACACATATACCAATTGTTACATGTGAGATTATTTTTGAAACGAATCAGAAGTGAGATAGTTTGAATCTAGAGCTCAGTGAAAAGATGCATAAATTAAATATGAATACATGAAAATGCAATGAATATATAAGGATGCAATGAAGAAAACAGCTTACACTGCATTTACATGACCACATAACGCAAGGAAGAACACGCTTACATACATGGCATAATTGGTATTTTTGACTAGAAAAAGAGAAATGGGTCGTTTAGGCGTCCGTGATAATAATGAAAATGTTTTAGTTTGTTATTTTAGGGGCAAGCAGACCTGGACCAATTCTCCAGATCCAGGAGTCGGATGAAACTACAGGTTAACATGAATGGATATGTTAAGGCAAGTTTCTGGTTGAATTGTTTACAGTGTCCAGGAACCTGACAGCAAGCCCTAACTGGTGGTGGAAGACCAGCAGGGCTGTGATTTAAGGTGGGGAAGTAAAATTTGGGTTAGTGATTGGGGGACGGAGAAAACTGACTCTTTAACTGGAGAATGGGAAAGTGTCTGTGAGACTGTGAAGCCATATATGCAAAATAGCACACACAAACATACGCAATGAAGATCGGCTTGCTACTTGTATGAGTGATAGAATGGTGTGAATGTTGAATAAACTGATTAAACTAGTTTAAAAGGGTGACTTAGCAGTGCTTTTGCACCGAGTGATCAAAACAAGTGATTAGTATAGAAAGAAAATGAAAATAATTGAATAGTGGCATGAGGTTTAAAAAGTATTTCTTTTGCCAAGTTAAATTGTTGAGATATGGCTGAGTATGGAAAAAGTTTGAGAGCTTGTGTGAATGTGGACAGAGGAGCTTGCTGTGTGTGTGTGATTGAGGCCTTAAAGGAGGGGTAGATTGTTCAGAGGTGCAAATTTGATTAGGAGGTTTATAAATTAGTGTTGACACATTGTTGTAAGGTGTTAGGCTGAATCTGAGTATGGTAAAGTGCTTAACCGGGGTTATTGTTGTGTACGAAACGGTGCAGCTTTTGGCGAGGTTTTCAGTGTGTTGAACGGGTGAAATTTCAGATTGTTGAAGATTTTTGAGGTTGTTGTTTTATTTTTAATAGAGGGAGTTTTGATAAACATGGACATGTCTAAAAGGGCCCATAGTTCCTATAACAGTGCACTTAGAAAAAAACCTGTCAGGTGATTTTGTTTGGTACTTTGATGAGCTAATAATCAGCTCTCTTTTTTCATTTTTGTTCTAAGCAGGCCTGGAAGAGAGTGAACGGACGGCGTTGACAAAATTACCAAGTACGAAAATCAGGTGGGCATTACAGAATTATAATTGATTACAATCAGAGACTGATTGGCGGCAAGTCTCTGTCTAAAAATGGATTGATCGATTCAATCCAGTCAAAAGTATAGAGAACTATTTTCCTAAAAAGGAAAACGAAATAAAACAAATGATTGAGCTCATTTTGCTGATGTGGAGCATCTGATGACGTGCGCAGAAGGCTGCAGATCAGCAAAAATATCATGTGTGAATGCATGGGAGTGAATGTGAGTGATGGGACCAAGAGGGGAAATAAATAAAAGGTTGACAAACAGGACAAGTGGGAGACTTAAATCTGGGGATGCTGATTTTGGGATATTGATGTGTGCGTTGAGAAAATTATTTACTGGGGTTGGATTATGTTATTACATTATAGAATGCTAAATGTTAAAAGGGAAACATTGATGTAACTTAAGTTACCATGAACGGAGGGGACACATGATTAATAACTGTTCTGTGTAAGTTTATTTTGGGTTAGAACACAGGTTGGATCATAAGTGGAGAAACTGAGTATAAAAGGTGATGTTCTGGTTAACACACAGGCTTTTGTTTCTAGGACGTTTTAAGGATGCAGGCTGTGGATGGAGCCAAGAAAGGATTTGACATGATGATTAATTTGATTTCATTCCTTAAACACAGGTTTGAAGGGCCGGAGCATGTATGCCTAATATGATATGACTAACCTTTTTCTTTTAATTTCCTAAGCTCGAGTGAAGGATTTTGAGTTTGTAACACATGAGATGTGTCACAAAAAGGGGGGTGTTAATATATGCGATTAGCTACATGAAAGGTGCTCTTTTAGGGGTACTAAGCAAATGTCTACGTGACCTTTACCTAATAACCTTTGTGATGATAAACTTGTTTCAGCTTGCTCTCTTGTAGAACATACAGACTTAGAAAAGGGGAACCTCAGCTCTGAGTTCTGAGAATAACTCTGTTAAGTGGACAGGAAACACGTCGAGACAGCAATATAGGGCAAATATGTTTGAGCTTGTAATTAAATGTGGGACTTGAAAAGAGGAAGCAAATTTGGTACAGGACGTACTTGAGATGATCAGACGAGAGAAGGAGAAGGTCAGGAATAGTTTAAACCAGATTGAGAAAGTAAATGGGGTAAAAGGGGGTGTAGCTTCAGGGCAGTTCACAGCCTGGCGTAAACGCAAGGTGCTGTCACACAGCTTAAGTTATTTGGTTGATTTATTTTATGACAAAATAATAAGGAAATATAAAAATATACAACACGTTGAGAAGATCTCTTTTGTTATATTTTAGTGTTTAACATGGAAGATGCCTCTCTGGAGCTTCTCTCCTGATGCTACTCCACCAAAAGAAGTTTATTCATAGAGACTATGTCAGCTCCCAAACAGACAACAACAAACCAAGACTAGCAAAAAGGATCTGAATATAAATAATAACAAATAAAGAACAATACAGAATCTAAATCTGAACCAAAGAACAAAATAGTGAAATGTGGATTATTGGGTTTTTCTCTGTATATATGACGTATTTGTAATGTGTATCTGCTAATGAAGGCTTGTAGAGGCCAGTTTATACTCACAAACGAGTGCTCAGCCAGACTGAAAAACAGGAAGCTTTAGTGCACAAGGCATATTAATAAATATAGACACAAAAAGAGGAACTCCCCATATAAACAACGTTCAAAAATGTGTGAAGTGTAAAGTACCGAAATAACACTATATAAGTCACAGCTGATGATTCTAATGTTAGAGAGCTCTTGCAACTGGCGTCTGAGCTGTGCAGAGGTCTCTCTTAAGACAGGTACTTATGTAGGTTAGCATGAGGTTGAGTTAATTTTATACACAATGCGTAACTGTGCTTGTTTAGAGTTGATGTTCCGTCCAAACAGGTTTTAAGCTTCACTGGTGAGAGTGTCCAGGTGATACATGTTGAGGGATGATGAGAACATAGCAGGTGAATTGCATGCACGCTTACAAACACACATGATTTAAATATAGGCCAGGCCAAAGGCCTGGACTTGATGCAGCTTTCAACTTTACAGCTCCTAACTTGCAGGAATGGCGTGGAGTGTAATGAATGAATGCAAAACATGCTTACAGACACAAACATGACAGGGGTTTATTTTACAGGGTAAAGGTGGACCACAGGTTGCTTTGTTTCTGCTTAGCAACTACTGAGGTAAAAGGTGTTAAAGATAAATATGCAATAAGTGAACAGGAAATGTGTGAGGGTGAGCCGGGTGAAACAAAATGTTGTAGATAATGGAAACTTGTCTAACGGGCATTAACAGTAACCTTGGCATGTTATGTATATGCTTGAGGCCAAAAGAGGCGTAAAACCAGATAGAAAACTTTGAAGTGTGCTTTTTAGCGGAGAGTCAGGCTGACATGGGGATGGTGTGTATTTTACTGGGGTGGTGTTTAATAAAACTAAAAGCGTTGCTCACACACATAAAGAGTATTGAGATTGAATAAAGTTAATATAATGGATAGAGCCCAGAACAGGATAATATATAAGTGAAATCAAATGCAATGTATGATTTCACTTTTATTGGGAAAATAATTAGCCAAGAAATGTGTATTGAACTTTCCAAATACATTTAAAACTGTGCAACTCTCCGTGGTCCATGCAATCAAGCAACTGTTATATATCTGCATTAAACTAGCTAACATAGACTCACCACCACATGATGTTGCCCTGCAGCGGGGGCAGAAAATCATTTGCAAACCAGGGATCTTAGGTTGATTATTATATTCTTACTTATGTACACACACACACACAGAAGGGAAAATTTCAAAACAAAACAAAAAATAACTTCGCTTAACCTGTCAAGCGCAGGAGCAAAATAAAAATGTCTTTGGGCTCTGTTAAAATTTCTTTAGTAAAAGTGTAAAAGGCCAAACCTAGGAAGTTCGGCAAACAGGAAAGTTCCTTGAGTATCAGGAGTTAATAGTCAGGAAACATTTCTCACATTAACGCCTTATATCTGACAAATCATTGACTCATAGATGCAGATAGACATACAAGTGCACATACATCCAGATGTGCATTTAGACATTAAAAGGGTAGAGGCATGTACACACAGATTGGCAAACCGGTACAGAGTCTAACTGAAGAGCTTAACAAAGCAGACGTGGCAGTAGGGTTTGTGATTTTGCCTGATATGATATTGTGAACCAACTTTGAATAATGACAGGAACCTGAGATGAACACAGTAAGTTAGTAAGGTGTAGCAGAGAAAGGTTGTTTGTTTTCTATCCCTTACAGGAGAAGATTTCCACTAGAGAGGGACCCAGAAAAGGAGCAGAGACCACTTAAGCATGAAGTGTTTTCAAGTGGGAGCGAGTGTTTTATTGCTGGACCACCTAGAGGACATGAGGTTGTTGTCGGATTTGCTGAGTCAGGGGGCGGCTAGACAGGGTCAGAGCGAAGGTAGTGGACCTGGGAATGGTGTAGTGACGTCTTTGGAAGACGTCAAGAGAGGGAATTGTAGAATTATAGGAATTATTTTATGGTTACTGTTCATAACCATCATCTTTATCATTGCATTAATTATCATTTCATCGAAGTGTTTATTGAAGCTGCTGGCATTATGTTATAATTTACATTATAGGGGTTATCATAATCAAATATTAACATGTTTATTACAGGTGCAGTTATAACTACTTTAAAATGATTGAGTTAAATATATGTATCATAACTCATAGGCTGAGTACATGGTTACAGTAAAATAGTAGCTGAGCAAAGGCCTGAATGTATTCAGCTTCTTGTGGTATTTGAGTTTGCTTAGTTACAGGTGACGGAAGGATGTCCAGTCCATGGTGACCTCAAAGGCCTTAGGTCATCACCATATTCGGAAGAGTATGCCACAAGGAGGAACCTCTGTGTTTGCATTTAATTCTTAAAATACATGAATGTTCTGTACATGCAAATTATGTGCTTGTAAACGCAAGAAGGGGCGTTACAATACCCTGATGTTATAAAAGCAATCTAGAGTGTATTTTGGGTAGAGATGTACAACTGTTTTGCAGTTTGCACCTCTCCACGCTGCGTGCATTCATTAAAAATCAATTGTTTGATTGACCTCTTCTGGACCATCATTGTTTTACTCTCGTCCTCAATTTCGAACCCGTAACACAAGTCAACAACGGTTCAGTGTTGTGCAGCGCTTCACTGTAATGTTGGGCAAATCAAGCAACACAGAAGAATACCTGAGCCAGCGAGCTGCAGACAGGTGTGAGGTGGGGTACCTGCACCGTCAGAGGGGTGTTACGACCCGTCTAGGGCCAGGCAATAACATGAGTGAGGCACTCGCTTCCCCCCCAAGACCCAAGCAGCCACAGGAAACAAATCCGTTCGTTAATGTGATTTATTTACAAAGTGAGAAAAAAAAAGAGGAACAACAAAACGGGAGTGTCAACACTTCAGGGTGAGCCAAGGCCAAAATAATAAACAAAACAAATCTACACAAATCCTGCACCCCTGACCTTACCAAAACAAAGTCCAAAAATAAAGACATAGTCTGACCTCCTTAACTAATTCAAAACAGGAGAAAACTGGTGATCAAAGAAACGGCAGCTCACCCCTACCCACTCCACTTACACAACTTTCAAGCCGCACTGCAGCCAGCGGCTGCCACGGTAACACTGCTGGGTCATGAGGAGAAATACGAGGACCTCTCCCGCTGTAGCACTCCAGCCTCCTTTTAATGGGCGGGTCCTCCAGCTGGAACCAGTCACGTCGGGGCGGTGTATCCATGCACCAATCGGAGCAGGGCCCTGGCACAGCTGAATTAACATAAAAAGATACATCACCTGCACAAAACAAACACATGAACATGCAAGTTTGTAACAGGGGAGTACCCAACAATGTCGCGGGAGGCAAGCACAGCCTTTTCACACGCGGCGACTGCACGCAGACATCCAGGAAGGCCTGGCTCAGGTCAAACTTAGAAGAATAGTAGGCAACAGGATGAAGCAAATCACCATGTTGCTGTAAAAGAACAGAAGACATGAAACCATTTTTTTGTCCACCATTTGAAGGTATGGTTTGGATGCATCTGGAAGCGCCAAAACAGGTGCTGTGTGTAACAACTCCTTAAATGACACAAAAGCCAACTCAGCCTCCAGTGTCCAGTAAATGTAATCATGTGCAGACAGATTCTTACCATGCACAAGCGCAGCAAGCGGAGCTTCCATGGAAGAATAGTGTGGAATGAAATTTTAACAATGTGATGTGGTTCCCAGGAACGACATCATCTGCTTTTTGGTGAGAGGCTTTGGAATGTTTGTGACAGCCTCAACCCTTTTGGGAGAGATGTGGCGTGAGTTGTGAGAGATCACATGGCCTAAAAATGTGACCCGCTCCCTGTAGTTTGAATTTGCTAGCTTTGTGACCCTTGTGATACAGATGTTTCAACAAGGAGAGAGAATCTGCCCTGCAGTGCTCTTGTGTGGGTGCACACAACAGCAAATCATCCATGTACTGCAACAACACTGTGCACAGGGAAAGAACCAAATCTGACAAAGAATTCTAAGCGCTGCATTATAAATTGTAGGGGACTCACAATAGTCTTGACACAGACGGGTGAAGGTGTAAGGCTTTTTCCGGAACTCGAAAGCAAACCAGAATTGGCTATCTGGATGAACTGGAACAGAAAAGAATGCATTAGACAAATCCAGTGAAACACATAGCATCTGAAAGGATCTGAGATAGAATGGTGTGGGGATTTGGAACTACAGGGGCTCTAGGGATCACAGCTTTATTTACAGCCTGTAAATCCTGTACAAAATGTCATTCAACAGGCTCATTTGCCCCCCCAATTTTTTTTCACAGGGAACAGTGGAGTGGAGAACTGGAGAAGTTGGGCACGGAACAATCACTCCTGCTTTTAACAAAGCTTCAAAAACAGGCGTGATCCCCTCCACAGCTTCCTGTTTCAGAGGGTTTGTTTTTGATACGGCTGAGAAGAGGACTTAGGAGTTATCTCCACAGGCTCACAGTCTTTAATCAATCCTACATCATATTTGGATGAGGCCTACAGGCTGTCAGGCACCTCTGTCAACAGTGGGTGTGTAAGGTCTGCAGAAGATGCTGTTTTAACCAAACACTGTGAGACAGTTGTGGCTACCAGCTCAACTGAGCGGACACAATGGACCGCACCAATGTGGAGCTCCAAAACAAACATTTTACATTTAACTTATCATTCTTTACACGGTACCATGTTTCCTCGTATCTGTCATCAGGCCCCTGCGGGGAGAAACACCATGTGCAATGCAGGTCTACATCAGCCATAAAACAATGCTCTGGAGACATGCAAACCTTTGCCGCTTGCACAAAGTGCTCAGCCACCGGCCCACCTCCCAGCTTCCACTCATAAGCAAACGCTGGGATGGGGGCTGTATTTCACCATCGTGTGGTCATAATCTTCTTGCAGTATTGTGATACCCTCTGGACTGAAGATCAAATTTATGTTCAATTTACACATGAGATCTCTGGCCAGCAGGTTGACTGGACACAGATCACACCATAAAAATCCATGCTTAAATTCTGACCCCCGCTCATCGATGCAGGCCAGGAGTGTGGTGAAATTCTCCTTCTGAACGGTCCCTGATGCAGATATGGAGTGTGTGCATCTTCCTCCCAACACGGGTTTGCGTGTGAAGGAATCAGATTTCAAAACAGAGTGTGTTGCCCCAAAATCTACTAGAAACTCAACTTCTTGACCACAAACTAACATTTTATAGGTGGGAAAAGGTCTATAAGACTCACTACTAAAATGCACATACGTTCCTTCAGGTGACGGACAAACTCTCTCTAAGTGGGCAATAGCTTGGTGTATTAGCAAGTGTGTGCAAAGCATTCTTCATTGCATTAGCATGTTGTGGAATTAAACAGTTTATTTTACTATTACAATATAATCTGCAGCATTCACATTGTATTAACAACATGGCATATGGCTTTGAGACGGCATTCAGATATTTAAACATACTGGCACCCCATTAACCTTTATTACAGGAGCAGTCATAATCATTTCCTATACACCTTGCATTTTGTGCTTATTTAAAGAGTTGAAGCTCAGTCAGTTAGTTGAAGGTCATAAGCGTTGTTTGGCGCTATGTCCAGACAATCTATTGTGTAAGTGACTTAGGGCGGTGAAAGATTGCCTACACGCCTACAAAACACATATACCATGTTATTCATTATTATCTTTATTCATTTATATCCTTTTTATTAAGCTTTGAGTAGTGGCAGTTGATTAAAACATTTATTCAACATATTACATATATAGTTTCATTAAGGTTATTACACACATGAGAGTTGGCCTCTGTCCTCACAGACAGAGTGCGTTTGAGATCGAGACACACACACACAAACAGTAGTTAGACTCATGTTTAGGTAAGAGTTCAAATAATAGTTTGTAAACCTTGTAACTGCAAATTATGTCTGCTGTTAGGTTCAGAATATTGAGGGGAAATCCAAAATAACCACAGATCCAGGGCTGGTGCAATTAGACGGCATTTTAATGAACACATGTGAGTCCGAACGCTGTGCAGATTCAGCGTCGAACTAACTACAGTAGTCAGAACAAAGACTTTATAGGGTTGGCAGTCTTCCTGTTACCAGCAGACTCAACAAGCATACGTCACTCCAAACCACAAACATTCAGTTAACTTTGAACACAGTCATCGTCTTCGGCTCGGCCCAGGTGCTTTCTGTCTCCATCTCGGAGCTCGCCTCCGCTGTCGCTTATCTCTGGGACATCTGGTGTACTTCCTGGAACAGACTAACACGTACGCCTCGACTTAGCAGCCATAAGCAAAACATAATTAAACTCTTGCCTATATAAATGCGTCTATCTAATATGTGTGTGTGTGGGTGTGTGTATGTCTCGTCTGTCTGTGCGTGACAGATGCTCTCTGCACCTTAGTTGACCTCAACTTAGGCAACCAGGCTAAGGCCATCCTGTGTGTACTGATCTTAACTTATATGTAAAATGTATAAACACTGTTTCAATCTAACACAACTACTTAAAGCTTATCAACGATTATCAAAGATAAATGCCTAAAAGACACCCTACTCTTAACTTGCACTTCGACTCTGGTTTCAGTTTCACTTCTGCAAAGCACGCCGTTTCCTGTCAGCCTGCAACTCAGTTTTCTCACCCACTGAAGACTTCAGTGTAAGAATATAAAAACATTCAAAAGCCTTTAAAATTATAGATTCAACTCAACAATTTAAAGTGGTTCTTCTGGACTTGTAATAAGAATAATATGATACCAATATAGTTGAACATCTGAATGCATCTGCCTGCAACATCACTATTAATAATGAAATGGTAATGATGATTATACTAAAGCAGCAAATATAGCAGTAAAATATTTCTCCTCTTGACACTGCATAAGGGACAGTTTGTTCCAGGAGATAAGCGAGAGTTAGAAGATTACAGGAAGCACCTGGCCTCGAGACGGAGAAAAATGTTCTTTTTTTTTTTTCTTTTTTTTTTTTTCTTTTGCCTGTCCCGTTTGGCTCTTTTGCCATCAGAATTATTGTCTAAAGGTGAAGAAGATGCCCAACGGATTTACTTTACCAAATTGACCATCCCAGCCTTGCCGTAATGGTCCATTTGATTCACCTTTTATTGTTTATTTTATTTTCACTTGCTGAATACAGGACTGACTTGACTGGGGGAAAGAAAGGGGAGAAAGAAAGAGGGAAAGAAAAACAGCTGAGAAGAGGGACGGGGAAAAAGGGCAAAAAACAAAAACCAACAGAATAAAGACAAAATACATATATCGATCACCTGGATCACCTGTTGAGAAAGAAAAAGAAACAAGCAGAAGAAAACGAGAGTATAGAATAACAACATCACAATGAAATATGGGAATATGACAGTAATACTGAATATTAAACATTATTGTGCAGCACGTAAGATCGACAGCGCACAGTGTGCTTTGAGGTAGGAGCCAAAAAGGGTGTAGTTTGTGTGTGTGAGCACCCGTGTGTACACCTGTGAGCATGGACGCGCTTGTTTTTTGAAAGGTTCGTTCATGTAATGATCTGCTAGAGGGTGTGCCCTCCAGGGCATGAGCAGGTATGGAGGGATCAAAACTCTAGACATCCAGAGGCCCCCAGAACACAAGAGACCAAGGAAGACCAACAGAGGGGCAGCCGCGCCACTATCCCAGAAAGAGCTGAGGAGAGTCCCAGATGAGGGGTCACTCAGCAGCGCGGAGCAGAAGCCAGGGGGGGTTGCAGTGACGTGCCGTGAGTCCGCCGGCAGCCAGCTGTGCCTGAGTGACCGAGCCCCAGGCCAAGAGGCTGAGGGCACCCCCCCCGAAGTGGCCGAGCGAGCCCCAGGCTCCAGGCCCCGATAAGCAGCCACAAGGAGTGAGCAGGTGGGTACCTGGACGCCCATCCCGGACACAAAGAACTACCACGCACCGATGTCTGAGGGCGTCCGCCACGGCAGGGGAAGTGGTGGGGAGATAGGCCTCCAAACCTTGGAGGGCCTGAGATGTCCCCAGAGCGTGGCGTCTGATACCCAACCTGACATATGACACAGACATACACGCACACACAGATACAAACATCCATTCCCACCCTCATGCTTTCATATGCAATTACTCAACACTCACCCAACGTGGAGACAGACATAAAGAGACGCTGTACACACAATCACACTCCCCAAGCGTACTCTAAGACCGGGTCTAGGTACCCTTGCCCCTGGAGGGGGAAACTGCACCCAGACCCAGGTGGTGTTACCCTTTTCCCTGCGGTGGGGAGAGCAGACCGCCCCGATCCGCCGCAGCAGGGAGGCCCATTCCAGACCCAGTTGGATGGCCAACTCCTCTCCTAGCCCCCACCCAGCAGGCCGCAGAGAACGGGGGTGTGAGAAGACTCCAAACCTCCTCCTCCCGCTCATATTGTAGTGTTGATGTATGTGTGTTCTAAGTGCATTTAAAACCCAGGAGGGCATGGAGCTACCTGCCAGAGAGCAGAGTAAGCGCATAGCCCTCGTGCTAGCCTCAATGTCTACATGTATTTAAATTGAGAGGTGGGCAACGACGCCAGGGGTGAGGTGTACACCCTGATGGTAATTTGGATTCCGTGTAGCGTGCCACCCCAAGATCCTATATGTATGTGTAATGAGAGTGTGAGTAATGTGAATGTCTAAGTTGTGGGATAAATTGAGGCAGAGGAGCCAGAAGGGACGGGGGGGGGATGCCTC